>NC_092560.1:9587500-9657500 GCF_037038585.1 Patagioenas fasciata
GATGGTATAACTGTACACAGGAGAGACACAAGCAATGGAAATACTTGTCAGCTTTGAAACCTGCTGCAAGTATAAGCTGCTTGTACCATCACCCATATAAAACAATGGTGTAACTTCTTTTAAATACAAGTTAAATAGAAAATCATAGTTTTCAAGTGTGTCCCATACCCTAAGTACCATTATCACTAATGGCAAGAGCTGGATGATGAGTACATTTCAAAGCCTGGTAAATTTTTTCCAGTGATTCAGTTGAAAAGTGAAGAGAAGGATGCAGAAGACAGTGACTTCTAGTCCCATTAAGTCAATAGGAGTTCTCCATCTTTCACTTTTCAGAGTCAAATAAAACTGGTAAATACTTTATTTTTTAACAGTAGGACAGAGAATGGAAACCAAAATAATAAAATCTGAAACAGATGTTTAAAGTATCTAGAAGGAAAAATGGGAACTTAAAAAGAAATGTAGTTTTTTACAAGTGCTGTTATTACCAAGATTTAAGTATGCTAGTGCAAAATGTATTTATTAAAGGTTGTCAAAAAATCAAACCTACACAAATCTGAGTAAGAAAATTCTTAAAGTAATTCTCAATAGCACAAACAAAACAGCTGGGAATGATACTGCAGTTTTAACATATCAAACAAGAGTATGAAAAGCCCACATGTGAACCTATAGGGAAAAGTGATGAACAGAAATAAAACCAAAAATTACTACTAAAATTCTATATGCATATTTTAAAATTTAATTATGGGGACCTGTGAACGCTTCTGTGCATGCTTGATTTACCCAAGAGAGTGATTTCATTGTAAAACCACAGACCACTGGTGTGGTCCTCCACTGCTGAAGTACTGAGAATTTAGCCTTTGGTTTGAGCAGATGTTGTGAGCTGAAGCTGGATCTCTTCATCACCTGCCCCATCTTCAAGCTGTGCAGCACGCAATGTCCCTCACCACAAGGTGGCGGCCTTGGCAGTTAATCATGCGGAGGCAGACACACTGTGTGGCTCCCAAGATAGGAACAGAATCCCATGGAAAAAAGTGGTAATGCCATAATCATTTTTCTCCACAAACAGCCAGTTCTTCACTTGTGGAGCAGGTTTCTGGAAGACCACCTGTCTCTGTTTCCCAGGCACAGTGTCCAACCCCAATTCAGGTTCTCCTTGCTATGTCCCACCTGCCTCCTGTGAAGTTCCTAAATTGATGTATACTGTGATTAAGTTGCAAAAGACATACTTATTATTAACCAATTGACATGATAACTGCTTTCTAACCACTTGCAAAACAAGGGGATATTTTTCAAATTTTGGATCCTTCTGCATGACAAGAGGGAGACAGAAGATTAAGTAACACATGTTTTAGAAACAGACTGCTTTGCTTATATTCAACTAATAATTAATACATACATTGTAAGTAAGAAACTAATAATTTATAACTTCATCAATTATTTCTTAGTATAGATGTATTGTATGTTGAAATTTTCTAAAAATTGTAATTAATATGCAATAATTGTGTGAATATATGCAATGCAAGAGCATCCAGTTGTTGAAGCACTTATGGAGAATAATTTCCAGTGTTCCCCAGTGCTGTCAATAAAGAATGCCTGTTTAACAGTATAAATGACTCTGCTGTTAAGTGTATTTCTTTCTTTGACCTGCAGCAACACACACCATCCTTTGGGGCCTGGCACAGACAAACTACAGGTGAAGAAAGCTGGAAACAGGACAGAGGTGCAGTGTTCGTGGAAAGAACCCTCCAGCCATGGCAGAGAGCAGCTGCTTTTCTTTGGTCTGTCCACATGTACACAACCAAGGCTCAAGACCATTTACTTCCAGATTTATTGCTGTGTTGTTGCACAAAAGCTCCGTTTCAAATATCATACTTTAATTCCTTATTTTTTTAAAAAGCTAGAGACCTGTTTCTTTGTGATTAGATACAAGTTAATCTCTATAGAAAGAAGTATGTCTGTACACTCACAGAATGTCTATACAAACAACTCAAGGAAAATATTCAAAAAGAGAAAAAGTCTTAGGCTAAATTTGAAAACTAGATTAAATGCCATAGCTAATCTCCCTTGATAATTATTAGCTGATCACAGAAGATAATAAAATATAATTTAAGTTATATTTAAATGGCAGTACAATAGAACATCCTGTTTGCCTGGAATTCATTGATTTAATAATAAACTGAGAGACACATTGGAAGGAAGATTTGAGATGGCGATAGTTGAAGTAGTACAATTTCCTGAAAAACCTGTCAGAAATACATTCTCTGACTGATGAATTTGGGCTTCAGGGCAAGCTAGGATAGACAATGTGGAAGTTGCCAAAGACACCTGAAGGAGAAGGTGTGCACAGCATCAGGAGAAGAAAAAGAAACCATCACAAGTGGCAGCAATAGCAATGCCACCTGTTCTGCCTGGAATGAGACTCAGACTTTTCCTGCAGTTTTCATAGTTTTATTTTCTTCTTTCATAACAAGGTTGCTAACAACTGTCTCCCTTGGGGACCAGTGTGTGCCCCACCTGCTGGCCCGGCCCTGGTGTCACCGGTGTCCGGGTCACACTAGTGCTGCCGGCGGCATCGCCTCTTGCGGGCTGAAGAGGCCTGGCAGCTGCTGGCCCTCCTCTTCGGGGGGCGCCGGGGCCCCCCAGCTGAGCGGTCCGTGCCCTGGCCAGCAGTGGAGGGACCTGACACCGCCTGCCCCGGCTCCTCATGTGGTTCCTCCTGCACGCTGGGGCTGGGGGCGGGAGGGCCCCCTGGGGAGGCGGTGGGGCCAGCGCTGGCTGTGTGGCCGTCCTGCTGCTCCTGGGCAGCACGGGGCTGCAGGAGCTCCAGCTGCCGCAGGATCTGCTCGCTGCACCGCTCTGCGGCGACGTCGATGAGCTGGCGCACGAACGTCTCTGTCTGGTCTTGCAGGAATGGCTGCAGCTCCCGCACCAAGGCCTCCTTGTCCAGCCCGTAGTGGCACAGAGTGGCTATGATGGTGCCCTGTGTCACAGCCACCTCCCACCAGAAAGGACCCTGCAGCACCTCGTTCACCCAGGACACCAGGGGCTCCAGGATCTCCACAGAGTCCCGGAAAAGGCCAGCCCAGACCTGGGGCTGCAAGCCGGCCACATAGGTCCCGGGCACTGGCTCCACAGCCCCCTGCTCGTCGTCATGGCCGTCAACTGATGGATCTGAGCGTGGTGGAACATCCATCTCCAAAAAGTCTTCCTCCGACCACACAGAGTAAATGATGGTCTTGGCGGTCTTCATGCAAAGGGGGCACGATGATCTCTTCTTTGCCCACCGCAAAATGCAGCCCAGGCAGAACTGGTGCATACAGGGTGTCACATAAGCAACCTCATCTTCAGCGTTGTGGCAGATGGGGCAGCTCCACTCTGCCTCTGTGGCCATGTTTTCTTCTTGTAGTGGGTTGGGGAGAGTCGAGGACAAGGAGCTGCTCCCCCTCACTGGTGTCACACACTGCAAAATGGAGAGAGGCCATGGTCATTTGCTGTCCTGGGAGGAGAGGAAGAAATGCCCAGGCCCCTCGAGAAGGGCACACTTTCAGCTCCCGAGTTCCCATCAGCCACCCACAGCCACTCAGGCGGACGTTTCCCCACTCAGCTCACCTGCTGTGCAAGTGTGTCTGCAGTGCCCGGCTACCTGAACCAGGCAGGGCCGGGGAAACACAAGGGATGGCTCCGCAATGGGCACCAAGAGCTGCTGACAGCAGCCCCCAAAGCACCACTCAGCACCACGAGAAGCCTCGCTCAGACCTCCAGACCTCGCAAGCTGCTCGGCAGGAGTCCAGGCACGAGCCAGGCTGGGCCAGGCTCTGCTGACGCCCCAAGATGAGCAGCGAGGGATGTGAGGTCACAGTCGATCCCTCGCTGATGTCACAGTCTAACACTCACTGATGTCACCATGCACCATCTGCTCCTAGTTAGTGCCGTGGTTAACTTGGCACTTCTTCAGATGAAAAATGTAATCATTCCTATATTTCTTCAACTTACAAACTAGCCAGTCTTCCATGGATTAAGGAGAGCAGGCAAACAGCACATGGCACTTAGAAGAGGTTCCTAGGAACATGGTTTAGAGGTGGACTTGGCAGTGTTAGGTTTGCGGTCGCACTTGATGATTTTAATGGTCTTTTCCAACAAAAATGGTGACATGCTTATATGTTTGATTGTAAGCACAGGTTGTCTAAACATGACATGTCTGAAGCATGACAGATGAGAAGAAGTTATCAGTAATCTTTACTGCCTGAGAGGCCGTGTTAGGAAGCTTTAAACGAAAGCACAGTTTGTACAGAAAATGCCCTGGATAGAGCAGAAGCACACATCTCACTTGCAGAGATTTGTGGAGAGTTGTTCACTGATGAGAAGGGATACCCAGAAAGGTTTCCTCTGACTTTTCCTCATCATCAATTATAGCTTAAGTTAAATTTAAATGGCAGCACAATGAAACATTCTGTTTGCCTGGAATTCATCAATCTGATAAGATGATAGATACACTGGAAGGAAAACTTGATATGCCAACAGTTAAAATAGCATAGTCTCCAGAAGAACCTGTAAGAAATACACTCTGACTGATGAATCAGGGCTTCAGGGCAAGTTATGTGGAAGTTTCAAATCTTTTTATAAGAGGGTTTAGAACAAACCGTAGAAGAATACTTTACAAAATAAATAAATAAATAAATAGACAGATAGATAGATAAATTTAAAAAAAAAAAAAAAAAGATGGATTTGAAAAGGATTATTGGACTTGCAAAGTTACACCAAGCTTGGAAAAACAATTAATGCCTGGCTTTAAAATATCCCTTTATGCATTTCCAAATTTAGCACGTGTATCACACCCTCCACCTCCAGTTAGTCAGGGAGATACTGGTGCTCGTTTGTGGTATACTCATAACCAATGCTGACACTTGTGACATCTGAAATCTTGCCATAGCTATTACATGAAAAAAATATGTGGAAGTATTTACCACACAGCAGAATTTTGGCACAGCATTTTGGCATACCGTTTCCCCCAAACCTGGAATTAGCCTCTTCTAAAATTTGTAGTGCTTTCCTGCATTTTCTGTGCTTATTATAATTTGCTCGTGCCCCAAAACAGACAGAAAAGCCCAAGAGAGACACAGTGCCACTATCAAAATTCTGACTTGGTATACCAGTATATGTCAGAGCCTCCTTTTTAGTTTTTGGTCATTCCCTGTATTTTCCTCCAATTTGTCTCTCTTTGGTCTTAGAAAAACACTTTTTGTGGCATAACCAGCGCTATTTGTTATGTTTTCCTTTATTTGATCTCTGTCATTATATAGGAGATTAAAAATTACTTCTGAGCTCTCCCTTCCTTCATTCAGACCTACGGTAAGAACATTGCTGTTGGAACATGGCAAAGTGTTCCAAAATGACATACCTTTTGCAGTGCTGTGAAATGGATTCAGTCAGACCATCTGCAAATGCCAAATGACACTGCAGTATAGAAAATTTCCTTATAGGTAATAAGAAAATAAGAATAGATAAAAATGCTAATGAGAAGAAGAGAGCAGCCTTATCAGTAAGACCCAACGAGAAGGTTGTGTGCAGAGAAGCAAAATATTATTGAGTTTGTTGACAGCAAAAGAATATTTAACAGCCTAAGAATGGCAAAGTACTAGGGAATTAATGAAGAATCCAATAAAATATTATGTTGTCATTTGGGTTTTTACCTTTAAATTTATTTCCTTTAATCTTTTGTTTTCCAAAGCACTGAATTCCTGTTCCCATGTAAAGATTCTAGGGTTAACAGACTAAAATACGTGATCTACCTGCTTGTATCAAAGCAAAATCAACTTTAAGGCTGGAGAAAATGAGAGGGACTCTCCATTGATTCCTTTCCATGAAAAAAAAATTGTATAGTATTCTTTGAAAGATGGTAGACACCATAGTATTTTAAAAATAATCCAGTATGCTTATCATTAATGGAATCAGCAAACCTATTTAGATTTTATTTCATTCAAGTGGGTTAATTTGCAATTTCCACACCAACAGCTGTTCCCTTCTCAAATAACAGATCTTTATTTGAAATCTTAATTAAGCAGTCAGATTCACTTTTCTATTTTTCACACAGAGACAGTGTTCTGTATAACATAAAATCCATTGTTGGGAGGTTATTTTCTTTATCATCTAGCTGAGATTTATTTCCTTGCAGCCTCTTAGCAAAGGAAAATGTTCATTTCTAGATATTTCAATTCAATTTAAAGATGTCTTCTCATTTTTTGAGACTCTGCCTGAGAAATTATTTTCATGTTCAGTAGGAATATTCCAGAAGTAGCTGGAAAAATAATGTTTTAAGGGCTTCATAGAAAGACATCTCTTAGCAGATGAGAAGCTTCCCTTTCCAAAATGTATATACCAAATTATCTTATTTTCTTAATCAGTAGAGCAACTTTTCCACCTATGCTGCTGCCTATTTCTATCATTTTGCCTATTTTGAGCTCCATAAGAGTATTAGTTGACTTAAAGAGCACAACCAGATAGCACTCAAAAGAAGGATCACAGATTTCAATAAGAAGTCTCCATCAACACGTTATTTATGTTCTGAAGACTTCCTGAACTACTCAATAGTAACATCAGAATGGAGTTTGTGCTAGCCTGATGCAAGTCTCATTGTTTTTTACACCAGAATAAAAGTTCTTATCTCATTTTCCAGGTTTGGTCTTTTCCTTTCATACCATCCATAGTGATCTGAAAACCACTGATGACTCACCCTTTCAGGAATTCATTTCAAATCAGAAAACAGCCTATTAACCTCTGTTACAGACATTTAGATATATAGATTTATAGATCGATAGATAGATATACAGATATAGAGACATATAGATATATAGATGATCGATATATAGATATACATAGTTATAGATATATAGGATCAAATAAATAATCTATTTAGTAGTTTTAATCCTGTATCCTATTGAAGGTTAAGACTCCAACTTGATGCCATCGTTGAAAATAATCATATTGTACTTCTTGTTTAATGACACAGAAATCCATCTCTGATATGGAGGCTATGGGTCTCTGGTGACTCAAACCTCATGTTTTTGTGTACAACTGTGCGCAAATCATGAGTACTCTCTCCTCATTTTTATGACTTTGTGACTTCCTACTTTCACAGCCTTTTTTATTTGTGTGCATCTCTCAAACTTTACGCCTCCCTGAATTGTTCAAAAAGTTTCTGACTTAAAGGGAAACTACTTAATACAACTTCTTCAAAAAAGTTAACTGCAGAAAGACTGTGTTATGACACGGTCTTTCACAGTTATGTCTCTCAGTGTATTATCGAATTTATGAATTCTAGGCAAATAGGATTTTTTATTCACCACAGATTTGGGGGGAAAATCAGGGTAGGATAGGATAGGATAGGATAGGATAGGATAGGATAGGATAGGGTAATGTGGAATGGAATGGAATGGAATGGAATGGAATGGAATGGAATGGAATGGAATGGAATGGAATGGAATGGAATGGAATAGAATCATTTCAGTTGGAAGGCACTTGCATCTATCATCTTGTCCAACAGCTTGACACCTTCAGGGCTGACCAAAAATTAAAGCATGTCATTAAGGGGATTGTCCAATTGCCTCTTGGTCACTGACAGGGAGTGAGCACCTCTCTAGGAAGCCTGTTTCAGTCTTTTAACCATCCTCTTGGTAAACAAATACTTCCCAATGTCGAGTCTAAACCTCCTTCTGAAGCAGTTTTGAACCATTTCTATGCATCCTATCACAGGATCCCAGGGAGAAGAGATCAGCAACTCCCTTCCCACTACGTAACTGCAAAAGGGAAAAAGCTGTTGAATCCTCTGTGAAAGTTCAGCCTCACACCTGGTGTAGGTGACAGGCTGGTGACCCCACGGTGGGGCTGGGGCAGAGAAAGGTACCAGGAGAAAGGGGAGAAAGCAGCACACAGAGACTGTGTCAGGAAACAGGAATTTATTTCCTTTTTCTTCAATGTGGGGTGTTGGAGCCCTGCTAATCTCGGCGACGGGGCAGCCTCTTGCAGGGCTGGGGAGAGTCCTGGGGGCTGGGGTTCCTCCTCTTTGGGGGGCGCCGGGGCCCCCTGGGCGAGCGGTCCCTGTCCCAGCCAGGAGCAGAGGGGCTGTGGCTGCAGCCCTGGCCAGAGGAACCTGCTGCCACCATCTGCCCCGGCTCCTCCTGGGGCTGCTCCTGATGCACAGGAACGGGCGCAGATGGGAGGCAACTGGGACCCCTGCGCAGGACCGCCTGCGATGTGCTGGGCTGCTCCTCCATGTTGGAGCCTGCAGAGCTGCCGGAGGAGGCCAGGCTGGAGTCAGGATTCCGCCACTGGGAGCTGGTGGGGCTGGGGCTGGCTGCTGGGCTGTCCTCCTCCTCCTCGGCAGCGTAGGACCACAGCAGCCTCCAGGCCTCCTGGCTGCACCGCTGCTCGATGATTTTGATGAGGCCATGGACCAGCGGTGCTGCGTGTTCCTCCAGGCCGGGCTGCATGCGCTGGACCACGGCCTCCTCGTCCAGCCCGCAGCAGCACAGGTCGTTTAGGAGCAGCTTTTCTGCTGCCCTTGCCAGCCACCACTCTTCCTCATAGATGGCCTCCAGCTGCCGGCGCAGCCAGGGCAGCACAGGGCGCAGGAGATACTGGTGCCTCTGGAAGAGTGTCGCCCAGATCTCAGGTGGGAGGCCACCCACAGTAACCCTGGCCTGTGTCCCCGCAGCCCCCTGCTCTCCCAGGAACGGCATCCCCTGAGGAGAGGACGGAGGGGACGCTGTGGGGCCATGGGGGCTGCTGTTGGCCGGGGGGCTGGGAGCTCTGTCTGCCTGGCTGCTGGCGACTGACGGCTGTGCGGGGGGCGTGATGACGTGCTCCAGGTAGTCATCTTCTGCCCGCACAGAAAACTTGATCTTCTCCATCTCTTGTCTGCAGAGTGGGCAGTTCGATGTCCTTTTTGCCCACCGCAGGATGCAGCCCAGGCAGAACTGGTGTTGACAGGGCTGCACAAAGGCGATGTCCTTCTGGGCTTCACGGCAGATGGGGCAGGTTCTTTCCTTCTCAGCGGCCATGTTTGTGCTACACGTGGGATTGGGGAGAGCTAATGATGAGGAGCTGCTCCTCCTTGCTTGCGTTTGCTGTACAGAAGTGTGTTGCACACTGCAAAATGGAGAGAGGCCTTGGTCACTCCATGTCCCAGGGAGGGGAGAAGAGGATGAAATGTCTAGGCTCCTCAAGAACAACACAGTCTCAGCTTCCCATCACCCACCCACAGCCACCCCGAGGGGACGTTTCCCCACTCAGCTCACCTGTGCTGCTGCAAGCGTGTCTGCAGTGCCAGGCTGCCTGAACCAGGCAGGGCCGGGGAAACACAAGGGACGGCTCTGCAATGGGCACCGAGAGCTGCTGCCAGCAGCCCCCAAAGCACCACCCAGCACCACAAGAAGCCTCGCTCAGACCTCCAGACCTCGCAAGCTGCTCGGCAGGAGTCCAGGCACGAGCCAGGCTGGGCCAGGCTCTGCTGACGCCCCAAGATAAGCAGCGAGGGACGTGAGGTCACAGTCCATCTCTCTCTGATGTCACAGTCCATCGCTTGTTGACATCACCATTCACCACTCTCTGGCATCACCATGTGCCGTCTGCTCCTTTTTTATTTGTGTGCATCTCTCAAACTTTACACAGCTCTGAATATAAGTATTTCAAAGAAGCCTGGCTTAGGGGAAAACTGCATAACTTCTTCACAAAAGATAATTGTAGAAAGCCTGTTTTAGGACAGCTAAAAGGAGTATGTCTCTCAGTTTATTACCAGACTGGTGAATTCCAGGCAAATAGAATTGTTCATCCATCAGAGATTTGGGGAAAACATATGTCACAGCAGAAGGGAAAGAGCTGTTGAACCCTCTGTGAAAGCTGAGCCTCAGGAAGGAAACAGACAACACAACATTGTGGGTGAAATTCTCACCTCCTTAAATCCCACAGGGTTTTGCTAAGTCAGGTTTTACCCAACAGTGCTGGAAAATGCCCCAGTGACATTTATGCCAGGGATGGCAGATCCCTGTGCGCAATTTCAGAAAAGTGAGTGGCAGACAGTGACGTTCCTCCTGCCTCGCGTTCTGTCCCCTCTTCTGGTGATCTCCCTTCCCAAGTGGCCACCTGAGCTCCCACCTTGGCAAGCAAAGAGCCTTGTTCTTCCATTTCTGTTTGACAGAGAGCACTGTGCAAGAGCACTGTAAGAACTTAATCAGTCTCCAATAACCAGGTTACTGATAAAATCAAAACCACATGACAGGTGAATGGTTCTGTAAAATAACCTGCTGCTGTCTGAAATGCTCCTTAATTTCTGGTAGAAAAATGCATTTTAGTAGTTTTTAAGGAACTAAATATGTACCATATAAAGTACATTTCTTTGATCATTTCTTTGATTCCATTTTCCAAGTAAATCTTAATTTAAAAAAAAAAAAAAGTGGGAGCTGTTCTTGTCCACCATGGTATAAAAAAGCCAAGTTATGAAGAAGCCTTCAAAACAGAAAAAAAAAAAAAAAAACAGAGTTTAATGTTGTTTAAAAATTTATGATTTATTAATGTTAAATTCTTCAGTTGTTTCATGTGTTTTTTTGTTAATTTTCAAGGCTTTAATCCATATAATTGAATTCTGGTCTTAAGTTTAATTAAAACACTTTCAAATTATAAGGTGTTATGTGGTTGTTTTGAATAAAATTGTTGCCTTCCACTTCAGAAGTCACTGAATTTTCTCTAATTTAGCAGATATAAAGTGTTTTACAATGCTTTGGGCTGAAAATCACAACATAAAGATATATTTGAATTCCAATGTTTCTGTTCAGTGAAAGAAATCCATTTTAATTGCAATGTGATTAATTCCCCTTGGGTGAAATGAAGATGAAAATCAATGCCTCACAATCAGATTTTATTGCTTGAATATTATACCCAAGTCACTCAACATAAGGACATTCTTGAAGATTTGGAGGTTTTTTAGATTCTTACTAAAAGCAACAAAACTAGCAACAACAAAACAAACCCCCAAAAAACAGGTTTCAGTTAATCCAGCTGTCTGTATTGATTGTGTAACATCATAATACACTTTATCTAGAAGCAAGGTTTAAAAATAGTAACTTTAAATCATAATTTTGTTAGAGTACATGTTATTTGTTGTAAAAATTATCATTAACCCTACTAAGATAGTAATATCCTTAGAACGTGTGTTGTCAGAGCAAATAGGGCTACACAGCTGTCTATCTGCACACGCAGCTCCAAAACCCAAAATCCAAATAAAATTATTCAACTTCTGACTACTTGTTCCATTAAAACCATTGCATGTTTTTTCCATTGTCTCATACTGAAATGTTTTATTCTTTAGAAAATAATGTGTTTTAGATGCTGCCATATAACACACACTTAGAAATTAGACCTTTCACGATTAGCAAGAGATTGGTGTTCCCCATATGCGAGAAAAAAAGGACTAGAATTTGTACCGAGGTTACACATCAGTCAGCAAAAATTGAAGTGTGGGGCCCACAAAGGGAGTTGTGAAAAGTTTATATGTATTGTAACAACTGGTTATACCTTTCTGTAAGGACTTGGAGGGGTTGTTTTTTTGTTTGTTGTTTTGGTTTTTTACTTACATGGCATGCAACAATCCAATGAGGATATTGTTTACATCCACTACCTAAAATTATGTGACTTCATGTCCATGCACATGTGCCTCGTTTGGGTCCGTGTTCTCACCATGTCTATTCACTCACGGCGAGGCTGGATGGGGCTCTGAGCAAACTGATCTAGTTGATGTCCCTGTTCATTGTATGGGGGTTGGGCTGGATGAGCTTTGAAGATCTCTTCCAATCCAAACTGTTCTGTGATTCTATGATCTCTGCTTCTCAACTGCCACAACTGTTTCAATTTAGACAGTTGTGAAGCCACGGGGCTTTTGATTCCCTCAACCACCCTCGTGAGGTTTCAGAGTCCGTGGTTTTCAGTCACATCCTCCCTTTGCCTGCTACACTTTTGTGATTGAGATCAGTGATTTAACGTGAAAAGAAAGACTTAAAATCTTCATTGAAGACAAAGACAGTGGGATTGAGTGTGCCCTCAGCACATTTGAAGATGGCACCAGGCTGAGTGGCCTGTTGATACATATAATGGAAGAGATGCCATCCAGAGGGACAAGGGTAGGCTTGAGGAATGGGCCCATGTGAACTTCCAACAACTAATATGTAAAAGTGTGTAGAAACCAGACTAAGAACAAACTTCTATCAGTGTACCAATCACAGCTGTGACCAGAGTTCTTCACATTAACCATTCACCACACAGGAATTTGTCTTCAGTGAATGACAAAAGCTGCATGGACTATTTGGTGAACATCTCTCTTTTATTTGGCCATACCTACTGTAGGGTAATGTCAGTATAGGATTCACTAATTTAATATTCACTTTATGGCATATTTACCACCTGTATGACACAAAGAACAGTGACTGATGGCAGACAGACACGCATGAGCTTTGCAGACCACAAAGCCTGTACAATGTCTTTACAACATCACCCAACCAGGGAGAAGTTTCTGACCTCCAACAAGTTAAATACAACCATGATCATTGTTCAAAACAAAGTAAAGTCAGCCTGTTCACACACAACCTTGACTACGATCCTGCTTCCAGGAACTGCCTTGTACAGCTGAGTACTTGATACAGATGCAATAATTTGAAATTTGCATTTATTTTATTTCTGATTACAGTTGCAGCCAGATACCTCAGCCAAAATGGAAGCCTTCAAACAGTAAAACCATTACAAGACAGAAGCTATGTTCTTATCTACAGAAATAGGAAAAGGGAAATGGTCAGAGAGAATGGCAGCTACTTGATCTGGGGCACTGAGCAAATAAACACAACCATCCCAAAGACAAAAAGACGAAAGTTCCAGAGTTCCTAATTCCTATCAAAAGGCTTCTAGGTTTGGGGCCTTTTTGTGAGGTAGGAGAATCCTATTCCTTCCCATATCTTCGGAAAAAAAAAAAAAAAAAAAAAGGTTGGCCTTTGGCCTCACTTGTCCATCTTCAAGAAGAGGCTCTGAGCAGTAAATCCTGATTTGATAAAGCTCAGACTCCAAGAAAAGAGCCTGTAACCTCAGAGGGACTGGGATGGGACAACAGCTTTTCTCCCATCAGCACCTTCAGCACAGAGCTGCCTTCACCACAGGTCCCACTCCGGGACTTCTCCCCTTCCAAGACCCCAGAGACCAACCACAGGGCAAACACAAATTCTTCCTACAGACAGAAGCTCTAAGGCAGGCCAGAGAAACTGACACAAAACTGACATTCCTTCTTGAAACAACAGGGAAAAATTCTAGAATTCAAATACCACTGTGGGACAGGGAAAATATGCCAAATCAGTGTTACGGTCAAATGACACTAAGTACAAATGAGATACAAATGATGCATTTACAGTGCTGGCTTAAAGCTGCAACAGGCCCCTGCATATTTCACTGATTTCCATTTATTTTGCAATTACACAATGGTCTGAATGTCTTTTCCATTTTCCATGCCCAAAGTGCTCTGCACAGGTGTTCTGTGTGATTTGTGCACGCTGGAGGAGCAGGGCTCTCACTTGGAGGAGCTGGGCAGCTGGTGGCAGCAGTTGGTGCTGGTCTTTGCAAAATCACATCCTTTCTTGAGTGCTACTTTGACAACCCTGTGCTACCAATAGTTGGCAAATTACATCTTGGTACTTGGGGACACCTTTAATGAACATTAGCCAAGAATCTCCTATTGCAAAGTGCAGCCACTCTAACCCTGTCACTTTGTCACAAACTACAGGCTTGAGTGTCTGATGATCAGGCTGAGAAACATGACCATAAATGCCCGTCTCACAGCATGGTCTGTGAGCTGAAGGAGCGTGGCAGGGAGCAATTCCCTTCTCTTTTTCCCCCTGTACACTCACGATTTTCCTTTACAAAATGTGATTACAGGACAATAGAAATGGAGCTGCCTTGACAGCTGAACCCTAAGAAAACCCTCTTGAGAAACCTTCTGGTACATGCTTTCTGTGGATTTCTGTATTGCAGGTTTTCACAGGAGATAGACAAAACAGTAATTTTCACTCATATGTGTTCTGTTCTACAGAGCCACTAGAACGGTGTTGATAAAGGTTGATTTCATCTTTAAACTGTATAGCTCAGGGCACACTCAAGAGAGAACATATCTGTGTCCACTATTTTAAACTCAGAATAATAAGAATGGAGCTCCCTTGGCAGCTGGACCCTAAAGAAAGCACTCCTGAGAAAATTTCTGGTTTATGCTTTCTGTGTAAGAAAAACTATGGAAACAACTGAAAGGAAGAACATCTCATTTTAATTAACTGGCTAACATCCAATGTTTTACGTGTGAATAAACAATTCTTCTTTTAGGCTTGGTAATTTTAATAAATTCAAATTCTGAATGGGAAAATACTTAATTTCCCACCTTTTGTTTGTACCTGGTATTTATGAAATCAAGTATTTCTGGAGGCATTTAGTCTGCCTCAGGTGTCCTTGCACAGGTTTCCCTGGTGGATTTGTTTTCCCATGGTACAATTCAGTAAGGCCTATGGCTGATCACCGTAAAAAGAAAAACCTTTTTTAGAAATTCACTTTTATCATAAACAAGACTCTAAATTTAAATCTTCTTTTTTCCGGTAGAAAATCCAATGGGAAAAACCAAGACTTTTTTTTTTCAATAAGGAGCATCTCTGTTACTGAGGCTTGAAGAATACAGTAATTTGTTAGAGAAGCTGGAGCACCCAAATGTTTGTTTTGTACCAAATTTCACCTCTCTGTAGCTGTTTCCACATTTCAAAGTTCAAGAAATTGTTCTTTGTCCCCTCACAAAATACATACAAACACATTTTTATGCCAGAATATGAGAATATGCCTCGTACCTCCTACAGAGGTTGCAGAAATTGTTTTCTTTTTCCTTTTTCCTTCTCCTCCTTCTTCTGCCTTTCCATTGCCCTCTCTTTTTCTTCATTTTCCTTTTATTCTTTTTCTGTTCTCTTTATTTATGTAATAGTAATCATGATAATTAGATCAAGTTTTCGTACAAAACAGGGAAAGTTAAGAAATGTTCCTTGAAATTCAATCTGCTGTAACTTTTCTACCTTATATCTTTTAAAGATTCTGCTGAGCAGTGCCAATTACTCACCATCTTAGCAGCTCCCTATAAATCCTGACTATTTTCATATATGAAAAGTCTCGTCTTTAAACCATTATGACAGAATACTATTTGCTTTGGGCTCATTCAATAGCACCTGCCTCCTGAGGGCCTGGCAAGAAAGCACATTTATCACAGCGTGGAACATAATTGATGCCTGTGAACAGTTAACTCTACTGTGCTAATTGAAGCTATTTAACATCAGGATACTGAGTACTTTTTAAGTCTTGGCTTGGTAAAACAACCAGCAGTTGGGGGAACGAAGGCAGAAAGAAATAAAACTTGGCTGTGGACAACCAATATCTTACAAAAGAACAGTGTGCTGCATGATCACATATCTTCTATTGAAATATTTTCACTGCAGATTTTTTCAGCAAGTAGGACCATGGTGGGACCAGTCGGCATGGACTGCCTGTGGCTGGATGATACCTCCCCGACCTGGGAACTGGTGCCAGGAGGTACAGGCATTGGGGACAGGAGTAGGGAGCCCTCTCTTCTTTGCCACCACACGATGCCAGCCAGGCAGAACTGGTGGAGACTACAGGTCACATAAGCAAAGTCACCTCGAGCATCATGACAGACTGTGCTGCTTCACTGTGTCTCCATGGCCATGTTTGCGTCTTGCAGCAAAACAAGAAGCTGCTCCCCCTCGCTGTCATCCGATGCTGCAAAATAGAGAGAGGCTACAGTCACTTACTGTGCTGGCAAGAGAAGGAAGAAATGCTCAGGCCGTTCAAGAAGGACACCCTCCCGCCTTGCCAGAAGGTTGGGAAAAATCAGACTTGACTGATTAGACAGTGTATTCTAGCACACAGAAAAGCTTGCAGACGACTGGAAAAAATGATAAGTCCACTCTTCAAAATAACAAGAATTTAAGTCTCATTTAAGTTACAGGCCTGCACCATTTTGCCTTTAAGGCAGAACGATCTTCCTTCAAACAGTTCTCTAAAACACTGTTCAGCAAAGACTTCTTTTGACACGAGTGGCAAACCCACCCATCCTTTCTTTGGTAGCATGGTTACTTCTGATGCTTAAGATTTCTGAAGAGACTACAATATTTTTAAATAGAATTTCTATTAATAAGGACAATATTTTGCTGCCAGAAATTTGGATTTATTCTCCTACCTAGAAGAAAATGCTTCGTTTCTGTTTCTAATTCATCTCAGCAACAGACACATATAGGCGTAGCTGAGTTCATGATTAACAATTTTGAAAATGCCATTTGCTGTGATTTATCTTTGATAGGGCTTAAACAAAACCTAAGGAACACACTTTAAAAGACAAACAGGGTCTTATATGCCTGCTAGTACTACAGAGACAGAAGCACAGCTCACATAATGGCATAGAATATTTGCATTTGAAAAAGTTTTTCTTGCTGCCGAGCATCTACACAACACCTGGTAGTGAGGATCCTGGTTAAAAGAGTAGATAAGGTAACAGTTCACAAAACAGAAGACAGTATGATGCTGAAGGACATCTTCTAACTGGGCCGAGTCTCACAGGTTTCAAACAGGACAAGAACTGAAGCTCTTGTTTTCTTCTACGTAGGTAACTTCCATTGAGTGTTGATGGAGAAAGTGAAATGCTGAGCCCCAAGGCAGCTCCAGACAGATTTCTTAAGGATTTGGAATGTGCACATTACTCCTGTGAACTCCTACAAAAAAATGAGTTAAGTACAGGCCTCTTAAGCAAGGCAGTAACATACCACAACAATGTCACTTGAACTCTTATTTAGCTCTGCTCAGCAAGAATCAAGAATGCCATGTTGAATTAGGATTTCTAATTCAATGTACAGTCCTTCTGTGGCTGCCCTAAGTAGCAGGACACATTTCCCAGAGTGAGACTGGATGACCTTCTGCTCCCGCAGTCAGTTGCTCACCTTCAAAAACTGGTAGAAGTGCTGTCAACATCCCTGACAGATCTCAGGCAATTAATCATTATTACAATAAATACTAAATACTGTCAAAGGTGTGCCATGAAGTGCTGCTACCCATTACAAGAGTAACTGCTCATGTTTTATTTAAAAGCAAACCGAATATTTGCATAAAACTTACATAAAATTGAAGTATGAGTTCAGTTCACCCGTTGGCATATTTAATTCATGCTGGGTAGGTGCGCTGGTTACTTTCCTCCCTGGCTGTTTGAAAGAACTCTGAAATGCACAGAACAACTGCTGATTATTGAAGTGAGGCATATGTCCTTGTGTTATTGATGGAAATATGCTGTTAGTGTTGACCTTCAAATAATCAAAAAGGCACCAAAATATCTCCAACTCTTTCTTACAAAAATACTATAGTACTTCATTCAACAACAGAACAAATATCATGCCAGGCAAATACCTACTCCCACTACATTAGCATACCATACTTGGTGCAGCAGAAAGGCTTCAGGTATTAAACAACCACAGAATATTTCTTTCTTCTCTCTTGCTGAAATATAAGCGTACAGCACTTTGCATTTTCACCAGCGAGCAGCATTTTGTCATTCTGCACAATATCACTGCATACCACACATGGTTGTGCATACATGAGCCAGAACTGCAGTGTTATTCTATTTTTTTAGCATCAGTTTCTGGCCTTCTTCTTCCCATGTGTCATGATTATTTTTGTCAGGCATTGGCATGTAAGTAGTTTCTTAGTGCCCTAAGGCAGCTAAGGCATTTAAGAGAAATAAATGGTTATACTTTAAAACTCAGAAACTTTCACGTATACTTTGCTATTCATTGAGTTGCCCTGCAGAACAAGAGAAAGCCCACAGAAACATGACAAACCAAGTCCTTGGCAATAAAGATAGTGACAGGAACCGACTTCCTTCATCCCTGTGATCCCAACACAAATCCATAGGGACAGATCGGGTGCCCTGGTGTTCCAATAGCATCTGTGTCAAGACCTACTTTTCTGCAGAAAACAAGGTAATTAAGAAATCCCTGTTGGAGATTTCTTAGAAAAGTCAACACTTTTGCTGTGTTTTTCCTTGAGTGTTTTTTGATATACTCTAATGCAAGACTGTCAATAAAAAAACTACTGATCTCTTTGATAAAGGGGTTCAGGAGAACAAATTCTACCCTATACATCAATCCTATATGACTTTGCACCTTCAGTTCCAGAAAAGAAAAAAATTCCCATGAATGCAAATATAGAAGTCCTTAACATAAGGCTTAATTTTTCACTGGTTAGTATTCAGAAGGTATGTGTTAATATACAGGAAGGTATGTGCTAGTATACAGATTAAGATGTCTCAGAAAATTCCTTGCATTGTGAGATAAGTGATAAAGGACAATGAAGAGGTGAAAAACAGCCGATGAGAAATGGGATTTCTAAATGAGAATACATCGAAATAATCTGCAATAAAAATCTGAACAGGAAATACGTCTATTGGCGAGGACTGGAGAAAATAAAAAAAAAAAAAAGAAAAAAATCTTACTAGTACTGTGAAATTTATACTTTGCACTCATATGCTCAGATGAGGGGAAGCTCTTAATATTTTCCCATGGAACTGAGAGGTAGCAAAAGCTGCCATCCTGCATCAGAATAACTGTTTGATCTTGAAAGTTTTTCATTTAAATAGCAAAAGCAAGCTAGCTATAATAAATATAACAACATATATCCGGAAAAAAAATACTGCTTTTTCTTCTCTTATCCCAAATACAAAAGAAAAAAGTCAAAGCTCTTTCAAAACTGACCAGATTTGAGGGTTACTTCTCATCAAACAGAATATCCCATTAGGACAGCAAGGACACAGTTTTCCATCCTTCACCTGCCAAAATCAGACAGTTCAGCAGAATTTGGAGACGGGGCACTGGGCCTGTGCTGGTTTGTGTCAGAGAGTAGGTTATGCTGTGTTGTCAGCTACCTCCTCTTCAGAGGCTCCTTCCAAATAAAATTTCACTGAAACCACTGTCTTCTTGTAGAAGGAGTTGTTTTACATGAATGAGCATTTTTCATCAAAAGTGTTTTTAAAAACATCCAGTCACTTTTAACCTCTGGTCAGGCTGGTGAGCTGCAGTGTCCCACAGGATGCAGACGCACTGCAGCAAAAAGCAAAGCAGAACTGCTGAAGAAATATTCCAAGGAGAAGCCCCCAAACTCTCTATGTTTTACAGAGAATGTTCATCTATACAGCAGAAATTGGTTATCAGGGGTTCCCTCTGGTCATTATTTCTCTACTCCACGTGGTTCTTAGAACAAGAGTGTGTGATATTACTGGAGCAGTGTGGGGACTGAAAATTGAGCTTTAATTTCACTTCTTTAAAATAGGGATAGACTTGTAAAATTATACTTGAATATGTAACAGATAAATAGCAAGTAACTGAAAAGGAAACAGTTCAACTACCAGATCTGTCTTTCGTGATGGCCCTTCTTTGATCAAAGAGCTGGACTGGCTTAGATGAGCTCCAGAGCTGTCATTCAGCCTGAAGTATTTCTTGGTTCTATAATAAAGTTGAAACTACCAATAATTACACTGCCCTCTTAGCATATAACTGCAGGTTCTCTAGTGTACAATAACAACTTTCAAAACTAAGTTTTCCTCAGTAAAATGCCTAAGGACTTGCTGAAGTGCTAGCAAAACTGAAAGAGAAAAATATGCTGAAAATTAAGGTAAGGGTATTTTTACACTGTATAAATGAGAGACATGAGGCCTATGCCTAAAGGTATCCTGATGCTATTGCTAAAACTGAGTCCTAGGCATGACCACTCACTGAAGCCCAAGCCTAAATTCCACCCACATATCTAAAATCAGAGCACAGAAATCTCATTTCAAGCATGAATATGATGTGCAACAGAATAAACCAGGTCAATGTCACACAATTTAAGGCAGCAGCAATTCAAACTCTTTCTGGAAACAATTGTACTACCTCTATACTTCTTCCTCCTTTCCCTGTACCCACAATTGCACAGCTAACCTGCTAGAACCTGGTTAATTTATTTTTTTCTTTTTTAAATGAGTTTGGTTTTTTGCCTGATGGTTTCTCTGATCTCACTCAGCACATGGTCATGAACACTGAATGGAAGGAAAATGGAAGCTGTAGAAATGAGTTCCCAAGTCAACCATAGAACCTGACTCTTATCTACAGTGTGGTCACAACACCAGGCTGTGACCTATCATTTTGTGTTTCTCTGCCAGGAACATGATCAGGACACCAGTAAATCCTCTGCCTCATGTCTATTCAAAATCCCCTCTTAGAGCTTTAATTTCTGTGTTGGTAGGTAACTGAAAAGGAGCAACAAAGGGTTTTGTAAATGAGATTGAGAATGAATACATGCTAATGAATTCTGGATTAAAGCTACCCCTTTTCCTCTCTTGTACCCAGCCAAGGCTGGCTACGCAACTTGCTGACCCTATGAAGTCAGTACCCAGCCTACTAAGGTAGCAATTAGCTAAAGAGCAGGTGGATGTAAGAGTAATAAATAAATTGCTGGTAAATACTTTGCCCATTATTAGGCCTCTAAGGGAGAAGGAGGGAAATTTGGCAGGGGTCCAGGTGCAGAGCTCAGCTGTCCTGGGAAGCGCTGGCTGGGAGAGATGGAGGCTGCTGCCTGCGCAGCACCGGCCTTCGCAGCATCTCCTCTGCAAGGTGGAGGTGACAGGGTCAGCGGAGGCAGAGCAGGGCCTGCGGTCTTCTAGGAGAGTCTGTTCACTTCTCTGCATCTAGAAACCATCCTTCTCCCCTCCCTTTCGTAATTATTCTTTCCTTGGACTTCAGAGATAGGTTAGGAGCAGGACAGAGGCCTTCCCAGCATTGCAGTAACTGCTCACAGGTCTCTACAAAGGCTACTGAAGGAAGAGATCACCTCACATTTGCCTCAGATGACGGCCTTTGGCAAAAAAAATAAAACCACAAAACCAAGATCTATTTCTCTCTGAAGTCACATGCGTATCCTACTCTCTATAGAAGCCTGAAATAGTAACTGTGCATCTTCATCATCTGTTTTGAAAAGAGTGTCCTATGTCAAGCTGCACACCCACAAATGCTGATAATGAGCTTACAGTTGTGGTGGTTGAGTATGGGGTGAAACAAGGTAGGGGTATATATATTATATATCTTAGGAAGCACAGGACAAGGTAGTGCGGAAAGAGCAGACACACAGACTACCGTGCAATTACTGAGAAGGCTATAGAAAGCACTTCAAAAGTAAACAAAACCACACATTTCAAAGGCTAAAACAAAGATACCGCTGCTACAATATTTCCATTTATTTGTGAGCTGTCTTTACAAGCCTTCAAAGCAGGCCACCCCTTCCTGAATATCACACTCCCTTTCTCCCCTTTTTCTGCTGCATCTGCATTGCAGATACCTTCACAAAGACCGGCCATGGTATAACTAATCACGTCAAAATTTTCCAATTTGGCTGATTTAATATCCTTGTTGCATGCCTAGAAAATACACTGAGAAGTATAGGAGAAAGCCTGTTAGTACTTAGATAAACTTCATCTGCAGTGTGGCTGAGACTTGATGGTACACATCAGAGGTTCAGACAAAACCTTCCAACAAAAGGTTCAGAAAAAAGCTCAGAACTGCAGACTAACCACAGTCTTTCTTTTTTGCAACAGCAGTAACTCATCAGAGACTTGCAAATTTCTGTTGGCATTTCAATCATCCATTCACAACAACTTTCAAAATGAAAATATGAGAAATGATCAGGAACAATGATCATTAGGGCCTTGTTTGTACAGGCCCAGTGACAGTCAGCAGAATTCACAGGGAATCTGGCCATGGACTCTTTCACACAAGAGCCTCTGTCTTTGTCCAGCTGTCACTCTGAGCACTTTTTGGCCACTAAATCACAAGAGGCAGACACATGACTGAATAGCATCATATCACTTGTCTTCCTTTTATGACTGTTAAAGTCACTGCCTTGAGGTTGGGGACCAGATGCTTAAAGAATACCATACCTGTCTTGAGTCATTAACATTTGATGGAAGTCTGACATTATGTCTCTCCTATAATCAGTGGACTATTGAATAATAGTATAAACCTAAGGCACAACATTTGAATACATTTGAAATGTCTGAGGCCCTTTTGCAGAATGAAAATATGACCACTGAGAACATTAAGTAGGTTTATAGCCACCGGTCCTAATGTTTCTCCTCGGTACTACATCAGGACAACTTCTTGCTATTTTTGTCTCTCATTAATAAGCTAGCTGTTTCAATGTAAAACAAGTCAACCTTTATGACAAAGTCCCGTAATTCAATAATGTTGAAGGAGCATGAAGAGTCACTCAAACAATCCTTCCTCCTTAATCATTCCATTCTAGCACTGCTGTCCTGTAAGACGGCAGTGTGAAAATCATGCAGAGTCACATCAAACGTTGAAAATTGTGTATTTTTTACATGAAGTTTTGTATTCCAAAGTAATTTATACATATCTCCTACAAATGTCACCATGCCCTCTTTAACTAGACCTCTGCAATTAAAAAAGGACTGTCCTTATTCTGAAGCTAAAGTCTTTCAAGCTTTAGAAGGAACAGGCTTTGAACTAAGGTCTGCTGATTAAATCTGAAAATTTTCATGTTACTGTAACCAGTACAAATATTTGCTGAATCACAATAAGGTTTCAGAATTGTCTTTACACTTGCACTTTCCAATAGAGACATCTCTCCACTAATGTGGCATCAGCCCTTAAATTTGGTCTTGCAGCTTCATGAGAACACAGATGCCAGTGCTTGAGACTCTCCCCTCTGCCCAGAGTTCTGGCATGGTCAGTACCTCCTGAACTGCCTTGAATGTCATCTTGAGCTCCCGCTGCTACAGCACCTGTCAGCTGACTACTTACAGGAGGTTATAAACTATGCCTATTACTAGAAAAGCAGTAAGCATAAGCAGCACTTACCCAACCTCTCTAAATATTTCAACTTTGAAAGAAACAAAGCTCCAAAGAAACACCTTATTTTCTTTTACAGAAGGCTCATTCCTTGAGAAAAGGTGGTGAAAGATCACTGATGAGGGACATGAAGTGTTACCTTCCAAAGGATTAAAATTCAGCCAATCTGAAGTGAGGTAGGTTTAAAGTTAAGCTCTCTTTGTCATCTTTCATTGTTACCTCTTGTTGCCTGTGCACAGTTACATAGATTTTAATTTATTGGCTTTATGTTGTCTCTTTTCTTATGAAAGACCTAAACTTCAGGTGTGTAAGAAGACATTGTGTTTCTATGGAAATAATACCATTTTAACTGTAAGAGGAGCAATGTATCTATCTTGAAGAATGTCATCTTCTATGCCCTCTGCCTCACAGCTAATTACTTTTCTTTTTCTATATCCCTCTTCTAGTTTTGGAAAGCAATAGACTTCACAGTGCACTAAGTAATGAGGAGGAAGCAGAAGGTCACTAAAGAGGTGATCTGAAATACTTGAGCATGCTCCTTCTAAAGTTCTCTGGTGTGTCTGGGAGAAACTACAGAGATATTGCTAGGCACCAGCAGCTGAAGAGTAAGAAAATCAACTCCCCAAAACAAGAATGTAGAAGGATGAAGGCATTAAAAATAATGTGCGGTAGCTTCTGCTACCAGTCATCATAGTCAATTCTGTACTGATGTGCAGGCTGCTACTGGATAATTCATAAAAGCTCACAATGAAGGAATGGAAATTCGGCACTGAAACTAAGCTTAAAAACAATAGTAAACCTGAAATTCTGCTGAGGAGGTTCAGAGGAATTAATAGTGAGCAGACCTAGCCATTACATGTTTAGCTATTAGAAAAAGTTAATTCCTTCGACAAGGCACTTTGCCAGCTCTGACCCACCTGGAGCCAGGTTCAGGCATTTCAGAGTCATTAGGGCCATTTTAGAGTCATTAGGGCCAGTTCAGTGCAGCCCTTGTCCACTGTTTGGAACAGGAAGGAGCTGAGCATCTTGCAGAGCAGTTGATAAAAGACTAGTGTAACTGCCAGTTCAGCTGGCAACAGGTGTGTATTAACACCCAGAGAACTGCTCTCAGGGAAAGCGGCATTTGCACACTTCAGGCAGACCTGGGACACAGAGGCAACTCCTGCCAGGGAAAGGGCTGACACCACTTAAAGCTAAGACAGAGAGAACCTAAGAGGGAGGCTTTGGGTGAATGTTACTAAGTGAGGAAAGAATTATGCTTAAGAATTCTGAACCTCTCAAAAAAGGCAGATCAGTTTTTTCAGCACGGCAGGATGTTTTTGTAGGAAAAACATTTGTGTGACACATCATGAAGAACTTGATCTTCTTTTCCTTGTTACAAAAGGTTTGCAAGAAGTATTTGTTCAGCTAAAGGTTAGGCCTGTTTTAACATACCTAGACATCTGCAACCTCATGGTCATTCCACTCAGGAAAATAATGGAGAAAAAAACAGCAAATTTGGAAGCTAAGTAATGAAGTTTTAGCAAGTTACTCTCTTTGCCCTTGTCACTTCCCTTCCCTATTTTCCCTGTCCCTGATAACAGCGAAGATCTTTATATTTTCACAGCTGCTGCTCAGCATATCCTGACCTACAATGTGCTGTTGACAGTTTTGGTACAGGACATTTCAAAACTTGAACTGGAGATCGTGATGAGCATACGACCTGTCATTAATTTTACCAACTTCTAGAAGTCCTCGGTTCCTTTACTTCAAGAACAAGCTTTTGACTTCACCAACTCAGCGCTTTTCTTTAAGGAACAGAAAAAAAAATTCTAACTCAGAATTATTAGATTTCACATCTTTCATAGCAGTTGTACCAGAACATCCTAAAGAAATGAGAGAACGGTAGAATTAGACAGAAGGAAGCACAGAAAAGGAGAGGCAAAGAAAAGATAACAAAGGGAGATTTTCACTTGATAAAAAGAAAAAAAAAAGACAGAAAAGTGCAAAAATTCACTGAGGTTCTGCACAGTTCCTACGGAGGGCCCAGTACTACACCAAGGTCATGTTGCACAAAGGAAGTCTAGGAAGATGCCAACACAGCACAAGTCAGTCAGATGAAGAGTTACGATCCCCAGACTGCACTTTGCTTATTCAACATATGGAAAACATGAGGAATTAAATGGTGTGTTTTGAGTGATGTCTGGGAACCATGTACTTCTGAAGACAATTCAGTACACTAAGCTCCGGAAAGGACACTGATACATAACACAAAACAATCCCAGAGGTTTATAAAGAACAGGGAAGTGCACCCCACATGCTTAGAAATGAGCAGAGAAAATGTAGAAAAACAATACTTAGCAAGCAATGCAGAGGGCTTGTGCCAAATATCAGGAGTCTAGAGGCTGTGCCAAACTTCACAAGAGCAGGAAGGCCACAGGGACCTGGAAGAGAACCCTGAAACCTGTAGAACGTGAAACTCTTGGAAGAGAACCCCCCCACCAGTGTCAAAGGGCTTCCAGATGATCCCTCTGGGAGAGCTGAGGATGAAAAGCGTGGTCCCTCTTGGACTAGAGAGAGCAGGGCAAGCCATGGGAGGGTTGCCCACCCACAGGAAGGTCTGAACAGGTTTCCTTCCCCAGCTCCATCCTTAGGAGAAGATGTCACAAGCACTACAACTCTGCTCAGAAGTGTTCCCAAGGAGTAGCTGTTTGGCTCCTTGGCCTTTTCAGTTTTCCTTTTTATTGCATGAGGCAGATTATGTTTACGATGTGCTTGTTTTCAGTGTGGGCTGTGTCACTTTCTGAAAGGAGGGCAAAGCAGAACACTTTACAAAGAGAAGACCACCTTCTTCCCCTTCTCAGGGAGCAACAGAGCCTGTTCAGATCAAGCACCACACTGCAAAACACGGCAGTTACATGTGACGGTCACAGCTCTGGAAAAGTGAAGATCAAATAAATGAAGCATAACACTGTGACACAAAATCAGGAACATATAGCCAGACCTTACAGATGAAGGAAAAATGAACTCCCTCAGCCTGCAGTCAACTGCTCAGGGTTGACCACAGCTCCCAAGCCTGACTCCAAATGTGGAAGCAAGGCGTGTTCCTAAAGACAGAGTGGGCAAGGACAGGTGTGGTGGAAATTGCTTTTGGCTTTGTTCTGACTTAATCACTTATGAGTTTTCTTTAGTCACAAAGCAAACTGTAAATCATACGTCATCCAGATTAAAGAGTGTTTGGTCCTTTGAGCGATCTCAGTAAGGAGGAAGATCTAGACAGATGTGTCTCAAAACTCTTGCCAACACAAAGTCCCAAGACAGTTTTTTTGTAACAATTGAACCCAGTTCCTCCAGATACCCAGGCCTGAGAAGTTCTTGGTTCTCTTCCATAGAGGCCTCCATCAGGTCATCTACTGATTCTATCAGCAGAATGCCGATGCAAATATTGATAAACTTCTTTAGGACTTCATTCTACAAAACTCAGCTTCCTCAGCTAAATGAAAACAGTGATACTTAATAATTACACAGAACTCAAAGCACTCTAGAATGAAGGAAGAATATGGTTTTCTGTTTTCTTTGTAATGCAATGAAACTATACTGACTTGGCTAAACAGACTGTAAACAGATGCATTCTCAAATGCAAATGTTAGCTGCTACACTAATTCAAGTGTTCTTTCTCCTTTCAAACATAACCTTAAATCCCAGTTCACAACCACAAGTTAGAGCTACAGTGAATTCAGCTATCCCAGACAATAACTGCACAAAATCTACTGACAATGGGTATTTTCATGAGAAAAAAACAGAAGCATTCTATCAAAAGATTTTGTCGCATCCATTAGATTAGCTGTCTTTATGGAATTTATTTGGTTTTACTACCTATTAAGCATTTCTAAATGTAATAATTTTAATTCTCCTTTGAATCTTACATTTTGTGCATTTAGTTTTGACAGATGTATTCACGGAGTTCTGAGTTTCGAGTGTTCTGGACAGGTTCAACTAAAACTTTTTTTTTAAAGAAATGTATATACTGTAAGCATATACTTTTTTCTTCAAATTATACTGTTTGTTTCAATATATTATAAACTAGATGTTTTTCCTTGCTCTACTACTTCTATTTCTCTTATATAGATATAGCTGATTCAACTATAAATAACTTAAGGATAGTGTTTACATTTTCCCTGTTGAGCCCTTATGTTTGATACATTTCACATCTGAATTTACTTCCAGTCTGCAGAGGAATGGAACGCGTGTTTCAGAATTGCCTCTGAGTGTTTTCCATGCTCTTTACATTTATATTACCACTACCAGTCACTAACAGCTTTTAAGGGAAGAATTGGATGTTTCTCAATTGCAAGAGTCATAAAAATCTTTGGTTTATTGTTCTTCAGAAGAGCATCTTTCCTACTCTGTGAGCTCTTTGTTAAGCCATTCCTTCAGAACAGAAATAACATTGTATTAATACTGAGCTGACAATGTGCTGATACTTCTCTGCCCTTTTTCAAACAATTCACTGAACAATCAGGGTCTGAAGGCCACTAACAGCCACATGACAATCAGTCAAGTCAGCACTTCTTAAAGGTCAAAATTTTCCATGTAGCTCAAATCAAATCTGAGACTTCTAGCACTGCCTACAGGTGTCTAATTTTCAAACAGAGGCATTCAGTTAGCTAAATATCTCTGGATGAACTAGTAGGGTCTGATTCCTAGTACAGCGACCTGAAGCTCGATCCCTCCTGCCTGTCCAGACAGCCAGAGGAGCTGTGGAGCACACCTGCCACTCAGGGAAGAGCAGAAGTCAGAGTAAAATCAAAGAGGTGTCCAAACACCATGGCTGCATTTTCAATTGCCCAGTGCTCATCAGCTCCTAGTCCAGTCCCTGAGAGCCACACACATGGGTTATGTGGCACAGGTCCATCTCTTCGGAGTAGTTTCCTAAGTCTGCATGAGGGCATCCAGACTATATTATTGGGAGAATGCTGAGGGCCTTCCTAGTCATATCCACATCACAAGGGATTTCTCTGCTAACCTCACTGCTAAAAGCTTCCATATGTAAAGATCATTTGTCAACTACTTGGTCACATTGTAGCACAGGCAACTATTGTGTGACTATAGAGTAATAGATTGTTTGAGCCAGAGGAATTAAGCAGATTACCTCAGATATCTTTAATCTCAGAAGTCATCCACTTACTTCTGGCATGATCTCAGAAGCTGCTCATGGCTGATGAAGCTTGTATTTCAGGGAAGCGTCCAGGCTTTTTCACCTAAACTAACATTTTGGAAACACACACATATCAGTAGAGCATAGCTACATGAAACTTTGGTTGTTTGCTGTGATGTTTTATGTGCTAGTGACCAGAGAGCATTATACAGACCTACACAGAAATCATCTTTGAATGAAAACTGGAAGTAGGAAACATTATTTAAGGGGAGTCAGTGACAGCATCTACATATTCTGTACATATTCATTGTATTCTGAAGAAAGAAAGTGAAAACCGGGGAGTTACCAGAGAACAGAATCTCCTTTCTCCTACCTCCTCATTAGCCTTACACTGATCACTAGCTCCGGGCTCTACCTTGTCAACTTTGAATTACTTTTTTTTTTTTAATATATTTACCATCTGACAGTTGGCTTCTGGACACTGGCAGCTCAATCTCTATGTGTTCGGTAGTCTCCATGGTAATAAGACCATGGAAAAACTCAGAAGATTAATTACAAAGCAATCAATTATTGCATATCTGGAATATTTCCACTGACAGAGGGCTTCAAAAGAAAACATGGATCTCTTTCAATTACCTACCTTTCAGATAGGTCTCATGAGAAACCATAAATAGACAGAAAAAAAATAGCTTTGGGTTCTGAGTTTCCAGGCAGGTTTACGTCTTGGTCCTGGGCACAGAATAAAGCATGTGTTCACACAAACACAAAATCCCATCATCTTAAAAACTGTCACTAAAACAGATCCAGAAAAGGCTGAATATCTTACAAAAGTGAGTAATTAATTCCTTTTCACTTAATCCTGAAAGAAGCATACATGCCTTGCTCCAGCTATGGCATGGGAACAGTGGCAAGGTACTAAACATTCCATCAAAGAACTGGAGAACAGACTTTTTTTTTTTTCCTCGTTTTCCTAAGAGTTCCAGAAATTTGATTGTGAAAAGGGAAAAGAGATGAAAATGAAATCTCAGTCTAGCAGCCACTCACTGCTGAAGTAAATGGAAGCAGATTGAATTCTTTGTCTCTACTCCCCATTTAACCAGCATGCATTGAGTGTGTCTGACTATTTAAGTTTTCTGATCTCCAGGTCAGGGAACTTTCTTGCTATGCCTTATGTACAGTACCTCATCACCAGATACAGAGCTGGCTTATGACTGAGACAACACAAGAATATTGCTAATAATTTGCAGAAGAGTTCTTTAGAGACATTGTTTAAAGCATTTTAAAATTATCTAAAGGCGCATGCTTTGAGGTACAAGCACATGACAAAGACTTCTTCCTGATATGTGCAAAAACCAGTCAGATCAAGTGTAAGGATAGAGGAGCATTTTGCAAAATAAATCCTAAACCCAGGTATTTTAGAACAAGGATGTTTCAGGAAAGACCTTTAGATGAGCTGAGCAGATGACAAACTGAAAAACTTGGGAAGGAGTATGAAAAGCAACGCTTGGAAGAAACAGAGAAGAAAGCAGTGACTGTAGGAAGGTAAGTTGTTCTCTGTAGTTTCCAAACCTCATTACAATGAAGAGCATAAATGTTCACAGTGAGAGAAAGACCTGCTCCATTGTCTTGGTTTTTGAAGTGGGAATTTCTAAGCCTGGAGCAATGGGTGTCTCAACTCAGTGTAGACAACTGTGGCTGCGATTTGAGTAGTCTTTAGAAATGTCCTTTAGAAAGATCATGGAAGAGGAAGCGATTTCTAGTATGCTTGGTTAAAGGTTGTTCCAGATTTATTTACACTAAACATACACACAAGGTCCTCTGAAGACCTACCAGAAGAGGGGAACTTCTATAGATATAAACTGGAACACAGGAGGTTCCATTCAAATTTGAGGAGAAACTTCTTCATAGTAAGGGAGACAGAGCCTGGAACAGGCTGACCAGCGGGGTTGTTGAGTCTCCTTCTCTGCAGACATTCAAAACCCACCTGGACACCTTCCTGTGTGACCTCATCTGGGTGTTTCTGCTCTGGCAGGGGGATTGGACTAGAAGATCTTCCGAGGTTGCTTCAAATCCCTAGCATTCTGTCATTCTGTAGCTTATTTCAAATAATATTTCAAATCCTAGTGAATTTCCAATAATGCACTCTGCTAAATTTGTCAGGCACTCCAAAGGATCTGACACTATATAATCAGAACAAATTGACATTTGCTTTCCCTCTGTCACAGAGGCACCCCAAAGTTAGTTTTAGGTGGACAACAAGGTCCAAAACAAACTTTTATTCTGGTCAAAAGATGCAGCCGATTAACCAGTAAAGAATGGGATTTTAACACTCCAATAACATAAATACAGGTCCAAGTATCAGTTGAGGAAATTATTGGGGTGCAGCAAATAATAACAATGGAGATCCAGAGTGTGCATACACGTGGCTCACCAAAAACAATGCCAGAGCCATCCCTGACTCTGGAAAAAATATATGCTTGCCTGAATCTGGCAAGGAATTATTAAAGAAAATACATGTGCTTATATTTAAGCACGGAGTCACTCACTCACACGTGGAGATGAGGCAGTTCCATTTTTCTTTTGGGAAGTTACCTTAGATGATATCCCAGTCCCAGGAGGGCTCTCAGCGGCAGTATTTGGCCCGTGCTCCAAGAGAACACGCCAAAAAGACATGCCTCAGCAGGGGTCCCGTTTATATAGCTGAGTTAGATCTGACTGTGGGCATTCCAGAAGCTTCTCTGCACCCCCACACTGGCTGTGGGCGCCCAGCAGCTCCTTGGCAGCTCTGCGTCCCCTCCTCCTCTCTCTTAATGACGCTGGCCAGTGGGCTTTGGGGTCAAACAAAAGAAGCTTTCAACCCCGTTGCAGGAGAGTGAATAGGGGCAGGGAATGTGTTGAGCGAGAGGGGGATATGCCTCCACCTTCCATATCCTATCCATATCCATATCTTGCAGATGACACAGACAGGACAGCTGACTAACCAAAGGGGTATTCAATACTACATCAGGTCATGCTCAGTTACAAAAAGAGGGGCTGGCAAGGGGGAAGTCTCTCTCCCCCTGAGGGGAGCAGAGCAGTTCAAGACACTCTCAGTTCTCTCTGGACCATGTGGTTTGGTCTGGGACAGGATAGGGAGAGGATTCGGTGCGGGCTGCAATCGTGAGTTCACGGTCACTGCTCACAAGAATAGTTTGCTCAGAAAGATGAACTGCACATCAGGATTACCACATGTTGCGAGATTTGTGTTGAGTATCCCTTACTTTGTATATTGTTTCATTATTAATATTGTTATTGGTTTGGTATTGGTTTTCCTTTTTTGTTTTGTTTTGTTTTTCTGCTGTTGCATTAAACTGTTCTTACTGTAATCTCCAAATTTTGCCTTTTGTTTCCTGATTCTCCTTCCCATCCCTCTCCTCTGAGCTAAAACATGTATTGCTAAGTCATTCTAACCCTTTGTTCCTATTAGGATACTTGAATTTTGTCTTTTTGTCCACCCGTTAGAGGCTACCAAAAAGATCCAGATCATGCCAGCATGAAGGAAAGAAGTTCTTGTACAATGAACTCTCAGATCATCACGGTCCTATAGCCTGAATTTTCTTTATCAATGAACTCTTAAATCTCTAGCTGTCTTGCCATATGACTGCCAAATAACCTTGTAAGAGAAAGTAATAAAGATAAACAATGTCATTGAAAGCAGGCTGTTAACTCCAAGTAGCTCCTTAAGAGTGATTATTTTTCATTAAATCACAGGAAAATATTAAAAGGTTACTGAGTCAATAGGATATAAGTGCAATAAGAAATTGAAGCTGTAGGAATTGAAGATTTTGATCATTCAGCATGACAAGTGCAATCTTACCGCTGCCATCTCTTCTTTAAATTTTTAGTTCACATTACTTAGGAAAAAAAAATCCTCTTCAAAGACATTAACGAATTACACTACAAGTTTAAATATTTCCCCCCATAATATCTTCTCATACATTGGGTGAAGTAGACCATTTACACCACCGACATCACCTACTAATTACTTGTTTGCCCTGTGGCAGTTTATCAAGGAATTGAAGCCTTCATCGGTTCTTTGTGTTCAGCTTCACTCAAACCTGACTAAAATTGAAGTGCATTCCCCAAAGGCTGTACAGGCAAAATCACGAGGGCTTCTTCCATTCATTTCAGTGATCTTTGCAGCAAATCCTTGGATTTCTTTTCAGATAAAATAGGATTTTATCAGCACAGGGCCAGGAACTGATTGACTGAGTGAATGGAGAGTAACAGGCATAAGGGTTTAATTCATCTTAATATTTTGTCCCCACCATGCATTTCAAAGGGTATTCTTCACACTTATAATTGTTTCTTTATAGACAGTTATTACTGACTGATGCAGTGAAGTGTTCCAGTCAAAATCACAGCTAGTACCACAAGATAGACAAGACACAAAGGATCGTCCCACCCTACAAACTTGTAATCTACACAAGGTATAGTCACACAGTTTGTAAAAGTTTTCCAGTGAGGCAGACACAATAATGAAGATTCTTAAATTAGCCCTGACCTTAGAGTATGACACTTATTTAAGTAGCGATGAGACACTGACTTGTAATGGTTCAGCACCAGTGATCAAACTACAGAGAACAGGTCAACCTGCTGTAGGTTGTTTTTGAAAAAAAATGCCAAGAGACACCTGATTGTTTGCAAGCACTAAGACTGCGTGAGTTAAAAAACATTAATGTGGAGGTAGCACAAATTTAATCCATGATCAACAACACTCAGTGTCAGTCAAAATTAGAAAGAGCTTTTAATAGAGAAAAGCTGGAGAAGTCAGAGATCACATATGCTGAAGTCGAGAAATAAAGCTGAGATTGCCTAAAATATTAGAAGAGGAGCTAACCCATGCAGAAAAAAAAAAGGGCAGACAATTGAAACAACTGATTCAAATCCAATGTTTTTTCTAATACAGTTTCAAGAAAACATGAAATAAAAGATTGCAATCCTCCAAAAAGAGACAGTTAAATTGAACAGCTTTAAGATAGCAGGATTCATAGGAATGGATAAGCCAGGTCAGGGAAACCTTGAGAAAGGTTATCAAATTGAAAGCAAAAATCAAAGGAAATTATGATGAGGAAATTATTGCAAACCAGTAACTAGAGCCATTTGGTCTGGAGTGACACAAATCGTATTAGCAGATACTGTTAATCTGATCGTCATTACCAAAACCAGTGCAAGAGTCAGCAGTGTCACAACAGGGTTTTCTCTTCTGACCACTTGATTCGAGCCATAAAAACCCCATGTATTTGTTCATAATAAGCAAGTTCTCACTTCAGATGAAACTTGACCCTTCAATAATTCATATTCATCCCACAGCAGACTGCACAAGACCATTACTTAAGCAGTAGCATGCACTTCTTTAGGGAGAAAATTGTGTTGAAGAATGAATCTCAATGTAAAATTTGCACACAATAATATGCAAAGGGGAAACAAAGGAAGATTTGGGGAGTGGAACACAGCAGTTAAGGCGACAATGTCATTTCAGAACGTTAGTCTACAAGGAGAGAATCACAGAATTACAGAATCACAGAATGCTAGGGATTGGAAGGGACCTCAAAAGCTCATCCTGTCCAATCCCCCTGCCAGAGCAGGAACACCCAGATGAGATTACACAGGAAGGTGTCCAGGTGGGTTTGAATGTCTCCAGAGAAGGAGACTCCACAACCTCCCTGTGCAGCCTGGGCCAGTGTCTGTCACCCTCCCTGAGAAGAAGTTTCTTCTCAAATTTAAATGGAACCTCTTGTGTTCCAGTTTGAACCCATTAGCCCTTGTCCTACCATTGGTTGTCACCAAGAAGAGCCTGGCTCCATCATCATGACATCAAGCACTAAAGGGTTTTCTCTTCCAAAACATGAAAATGCCTGAAAAGTTGAGGAACTGATAAAAGAGCTAAGAGAGAGAAACATCAGTAAATTAAAAGTGCAAAAGCTACATACTGGAGTTGCGGCATCTGGCAGCCCGACACAGGCGAGGTTGCCATAAATTCATGCCCCTGGTTCAGTGCGCAGTGGGGCTGAGCATGCAGTCCCAGTGGATATACATGAAGAAACACACCTGTGCAACACTAACATTCATGTATGTACAGCCAGACACACAGGCTAACGTGGACTGAAAACAGCCAGCCTAAGAAACGAGAGTAAGTATCACCATCCTTTCATCTATGGGTAGAAAAGCACAGTTTCGGTTAAGATGCTTTGCAGAGTAATTTAGAAGTCAAAACCAAAGGGAGACATGCTGTCTTTTATATGCTTGCAAATCATTACCAAAGCAACAAGCAATTATTTTCCAAGTAAAAAGCAAGGTTTCCTATGGAGTTTGCTTTCAAAATTAAAAACCTTTATGGGACATTGGAGTACAGGTCATGCATACTGTATGGAAGATAATTATGTTTGCCTGTTGATGGCACTTTTGACTCATCAGAGAACTCAGTGCTTTTTAGAAAACCACAGATGTTGCCCTGGCAGAGAACAGGTGTAAGATTCTGATTGTATTAGTGTGCTTCTAAAATTCGGAGGAGGTGGGGATATGAATGGCACAGCCTTCTATTATATCTTCTGAAAAAGACCAGTCGCTCAGACAAGATGCAGAGTTTGGTGTTGGTTTAATAGAATGCAGATCCTACATTAGTCCCAGTGTTGAATATAAAATTGTGAAATTGAATTTCTGAATTTCCAATAAGTTAAATTAAATTTCCAAATTTCCAGTTTATTTACAAGAAGTATTAATTAAATTCCAAAATTTCTCTGAGAGTTCACTAAATAGCACTCAGAGTCTGAGGAAATTGTTAATGTACCCAGCTCTGCTCTTCATTCCAGAAAAGACAGAATATCTGCTGAAATGACTGATGATACAACAGACTTCAAATGGAGACAGTGAATTGCTATGGTTGTGCATGAAAACCATCTTGTGACCCTGAAGAGGACACTACCTTCCTCTCTGAGCTCTGGTTTTAGCTTCCTTCACAGAAGAATGAAGGAAGACAGTACTTAGACCTATTCAGGACCTTCTTTCTCTTCACAGCCCAGCAAACAGAAAATAATTCCTTTTCATTTGAGTCTTACTTACTACAGATAGTGGATGACACAGGCATCAGAGGCATGACAGCATGGAGTGATATATTTCTGCAAAGCAGTTGAGAGAAGCTAATGAACATTTCTGACAGTTCATTAGTTAAATGCTGACAATTATGTCAACCACCATTTTCCCAGTCAAGGCTGCAGCTTCACCGGTGTAAATCTCAAGAACAGACTCAGCCCTGACATGGTGAGGTGTGTGTTCTCACAGACAATCTGACTATGCTTCTTGTTTTGTCCACCTCTTTTTTGAGTTATGCACACATGATTGGTTTAGGGAACTACTTGCAACTGTCTTCTGGCTGGAATTTCAGCGGGTGCAGAGCAGCCTCCTGTCAGGTGCACTGGCAGTGACAGAGAGCATAGCACAGAGACATTACAGGTAATGTTAATCAAAAAGTCAGCCACTGGTAGACCTGCCACAGAAACTGTTATTGCAGTTATTGCAGGAACTGGGATCCAGGTTTCTTCCAGGATGGCCATGTCCTCTATGATGCACAGGCCTCAGAACCAAAATTGCATTTGCCCAATAAATGCAGGAAAGAATTCCCTACAATGCCCAATCAAGTCACTACAGTGAAATGACCAGTTCAGAATGACAGTCTGGCATCCATTTCTTATAACATGGCAGTCATTTGGGTGGGGGCCGCAGAGCCTTATGTCTTATGGCAGTTTCAACTGTCTAGTAAATATGATCCTAAAATAACAAGTGACAAAAAATACTGCTGAGGAAAACACAAAGAAGTCACCATGTCATACTATGTAGTCATCACTTTGTGCAGTGTTCATTGACTTGTACAAAATGATGAAACTTTAGTCCCCGGTGAGAAGTTAAAGTGGTACATGTCTATTTATAGTACACACACACATACACACAAAATAAAAACCTATCAATCTGTACAGTGCAACTTTTATCTCATTTTTCAGTCATCCTGAATATTTTTGGCTATAGAGAACAGAAATAGACGGCAAACTAATTAGCTGATTGACTTGATTCTCCCATTCAAAATGCTGTCGTGTTTTGGAAATAGCAGAGGACACAGAGGGTCATCCCTTTTTGCAGAACTATGCGTACTGCACATATTTTCGGTTGCACTTCGGTTGCCACACAAATGCAATACATATAAATGATCTTCAGTTCCAGAAAGTTGATGCTCATTTTATGCAAATATTTAATCCTCTATTCAATAAAACATGAGCTGATACTGAACTTATTATCATAAGCACTTCATTAAACACACTCTTTGTCATATTTAATATACTAGAAATTGTTTGCTAAAGAAGCAGATCAGTTAGCATCTATTGGCTTAAGTTTCGCAAACCCCCCTACCCAGGCCATGCAACCAATTTCCATTTTGATGGTCAGGCACAATAATGCTATAAAAAAATCTGAGGACTACAAAAAAGTTACTCTTGAATAAATTTTGAAAACATTTTAATTGTTGGAAAATTCAGTTTCAAAAGCCAATGTTGAAATACCAGTTTTTAAATGTACCTGTAGATGTTTAAGTCATTGAATTTGATTAATTGTTTACACAAAAATGGCAACAACACTTTTGTGCAGCTGAATAAAATAATATTTTTCATTTTTCCCCAACACAGTCACCCAGCTAAACATCCACACAACTCTAACAAGGGTTTCACTAGAGTCCAGACCACACATTTAAATCCACAGCTGTTCTCACTCTTTAAGTTACCCAGGAAAGAACTTCTGGATTCTGAACAAACCCTTCTGCTCTAACTGCAGCTCTGCAACTCCGTGAGGAAGGAGTGGATATTCACAGATGTGTCAGTACTCCAGCCAAAGCAGAGGCCTGTAAATCACAGATGTACTAGTCAGGATAAAAGCAATATTGTCTTGCCTTGAACTTGAATGTAGGTATACTAAAATGGTATAACAATAACATGTAAGTTTTTTTGTGATACTGTGAGCCAGGTACAGTTTTAGATAAGGATGTGAGAAGTGTGAGCATCCAAAAGGCAACAGTAGGTAAAGTTACACAATAAGGATCAGTGGGAAGACTAAAGAAATCCAAATAAGAAAAACAGTGAGCAGAAGAGAGACCCTCCCTCCCCGTGGAAAGGGTGGGAAACCACACAAATAGAGGCACGAGGAGATAGAGCCTGAGATGAAAGAAAACAAATTCAGCTTAGTTCTGTTTTTTCTCACCAAGGATATCTCAAGCCTACTTAACTTGACCTCAGGATAAGCAACCACAGGAGACTGCAGCCATATGGACTCACTATATGGCATCAGCTCCATGAGTATGTAAAACTCACAGCTAATTTACAATACAATTGTGTAAGTTAATAGTTTGGTATATGTACATGTATTGATTAAAGTAATGTAAGAATTGCCCATCAGCACCAAGTGCATTGTTAACAAATCAATAAAGTTTAAAACTGGCCTGATTTGTCAGTCTTCTAAACTCTCCCATCAGAGCAATCCCTAATTCTCCGAGTTACATAGATACGTAGAATAGATACATACACAAATATCCTCATTCAAATACAACAATATAAATAGAAGTAAGTATCTTAGGGTGAGTACAGGATTTCCCAAAAAAAGGAACCAAGTCTACACAGGCTTTGAGCAAAAGCACACATTTCTAAATTTGAAGTGGGTAATGCCTTAACATTATTAGAACATTGTTAGGTATTTATTTTATATGGTAAGCCACAATTTAATTTTAAAAATCTACTTGAAAATCATGTTTCTTTTCGGACTCGCCAACTGATTTGTTTCTTCATAAAAGAGCTCTCAAACAACCTTACATGCTGAAAAAATCTGCTGATCAAAAGTGCAAGGAAAAAAGCAGAATAGCTACTCTACTGTACAGGGACAGTGTTGGAAGTACCAATAGGCTCCTGACCTTTCCACCAGTTTTTGTTCAAACCAAATTGACACAAATATTTTACTTACCAAGGAGATTCAGCCACAGAGATTCCCATGAAAAGGAGAACATTACCCAGGCCTGAGAAAAAGAAAGGGAAGGGGAAAAGGGGTAAGGGGAAAAGAGAAAGGCGGAAGGCAACAGAGCTTGACACATGGAGGGATGTAATTTTCAGAAACTGTGGTTTCAGGTGGTAAACCTGAAGTCTTTTACTCACATATTACAAATGTTAATGTAGTTTGAACTTCATTGGCCAAGAAGTGCTTAAAATAAAAGCTACTCTGAATTGGGTTTGTACATCTTACCCATTACAGAGAGATCAAAGGTTTTTGCTGTATGTAGTTTTGGTCCCATGGCATTTTTTTCAGGACATGGAATTCTCTCATGGATCTTCTGAAGTATTTTCTGTTCCAGTCTTTGCACCAGTTTACATTAGAATCATAGAATCATTTCAGTTGGAAAAGACCCTCTGTGTCATCAAGTCCAATCATAACCTAAGCTAACTCTAGCACTAAACCGTGTCCCTAAGAACCTAGTCTAAACGCCTTTTAAACACCCTCCAGAGGTGGTGACAATGATGTTCTGTCATCCAAGTATAACCATCCCTCAGAAAAAAAAAAAAAAAAAGTGACAACATTTCTCCCTCAGAATCATTTCTCTCTTACTTGAAATACTGAGGACCAGACACTTTGAAGCTGGCAGGTTGATTTACTGCAGTTTAGGCTTTGGCTCTATTGTTAATGACAAGGTGCAGTCAGTCAAGCTGCTATAAATAGAACAGAACAATTCCAGTGTGTCTCACTCCATAAATCAAGCAATAACTCTACATCTTCTCACTTCAGGTGCCATCAGAAATGACATTTGTACCAAAGGTCTCTCACTGTCCAGGAAGCTAATCGAACTGTATTGTCCCATCTTTTCATCAGCAACTCCCTGGAGGCCCAGGTCATGCCTGTTTCTCTACCTCCCATGCAGCTGAGTAGCCCTGAGCCCACAGCCAACTTCTGACCCAGAAGCAGAGCACTGTTCGTCACCAGCAAAATGGTGAAATGGTGACAGAATGATATGGCTTTACCTTAACCACACTGTCAAACTGTAAACTATAGTAAGCTTCCCATTCACCTCACCTCCAACAGAGAAATTATATTCTGCCTAAGAATTTCTGTCAGCTCTCAGCTTGTACACTCTGCATTTTGGCAAGCAGTGCTGATTCTAGCACAGTTTCACTGTGTGAGCATACACTGAGTGAATACGTATTCCTTTTTAAGCAAAGCCTTGGCTTAGAACAATAGTGTGGTGGGCATGCAACCTATGAGGAAAGGCTTCAGTGCCTTTTTAACAAGATGTGGAGTTTTAGGGAGCATGTCCTCAACAAAGCCCAGTATGGGAGGAGGAATTCTCCACAACAACACTGTACTTCAGTAAGGGGTAACAACAATTCTTCCTAAATCTTTTTTCTTCCTTCAGTTTCCTGGTCAGTAAACACATGCTCACTAAATCTGATCAAATAATGGAGAAAATCAGGTAATTTAGTGTTGACAGTAAATGGTGTATTTCTCATTGCTAGGTAAACTGCTGTTAACATTGCCTAACCCCATCACTACGAAATGGAGTTAGCAAATAATACCTGCTTTTGTATGTCTTTATCCATTTCATAATGGGGAACTCTAAGCATTACTATCATTGGAAAGAGACGCGGGAAGTAAGTAATGCACATCAACATACATCTGTACATGCTCCAAAGAAGCTGGTTTTCCTGTGAAGCTATTGTCACTAAAATCTTTATGTTCAGGTTTGACAACAGCAACAAAAATGAAGAAGCTGTAATGCAAATATGACCACAGTCGTGTAATAAACCATGTCATTCATACTTGCCAGCTGTGAAACCACCATTAATTTTATCCACAAACAATCTAACATTACCTCATATTAGTAACCTACATCAGACAAATATTCTGAACCTACTGTTGTGGTGTATTTGTACAGGATGACTCAGAGCTGCCTAATGGGAATGAAGAAATCCCTGGAGCAATACAGCTCTCCACTCCATGACCAAGTCAGGATTAGATTTATTGAGAACGTTTAACAGAGTCTTTTTCTAAGTGGCATTTTATTGGCAATAAAACTTAAAAGACATATTGGTAAATATTTTCTTCTCATTTGTTCTGCCTCAGTCATAATGGCTTCAAACAGCTGGAGGAGCACAGCAGCAAAAACGATATCTCTGATCCTTTACATGCACACAGTCCAGAACTGGAATGGGCAGCCTCAAGTCTTGGAATATTAGTAGTTCTGCAGAAGAAGTTAGATTTCACAGAAGTCCTGGGGAGTTAAGTGAAAGTCATCTAGGAAAGCAGGAAATGTAAATATTGACTTCCACATACCAATACAAATAGCTTAAAAAGAAACACAGATGAGTTAGCCTGACATCAAGAGACTCTGTATGTAAAGCAGTGTTTCCAACTCATGGTAGGGTGACAGTAATAGGTAGAGTAATTTTTGCAAAACAAACAGATTAGGTCATGAAAGAGCTGTATCTAAAACCAGCCATTCTGGTAGGCAGTCCACCCAATGGAGGTGCTTCACACTAGGACTGTGAACTTTTCTGAGTAGTCAGTGGAGACAGGTGAGCAATCCCAGAAGGGTGAACCATGGCACAGAAAACAGCAGAACCTGTCTGCTGGCTGTTTCACAGCACTGAATATGCAGTTTGTTCAAAAACACTATTGTGATTCAAAAGGCTGTGTTTTCAAAGAGACTTGGCATCTGTGGTGTTCAAAGTATGATGTTCCCACCAACTGCTTAAATACCTTTGAAAAACAGGATCTGCAGTGAAAACAGAAGTCATATCTATTAAATTATTTTTTACTATTATTTTACTTTCAGCTTCTATTTAAAAGTGTAGGTAGAAGCTCCAGATACATATTACAGGGTCCTTTCTGAACTGAAGTATGTTTTGCAAACTTAGAGTCAACATAAAACCATGATGTTTACAGGAATGGGTATGTCAACTAAGAGGTATACAGTGGGATTCAACAAACAAGAGGCATGCAAACTGTCATCACTTCCTACCAGAGCTGGATAAAAAAATTCACAGAGCCTGCAGTATCAAAAAATTCAGTTTGCTAGGAACCAAACAGTTTCCTGAGAATGCTCTGATTTTCATCAGTTGTTGTCAGCACGCTGAGCCTATTTTAGATCGCAACAAAACGTTTCCTCCCGAATGCTCTGACAGCAGTTCTGGACCAGGCATTGCAAATGGTGTTTTGGTAAGGCCTTTTTGAGTTTCTTGACCCTTGAAATCATTGAATTTTAGAACTTCCACTGTACACCACATCTCAGGCTTGCTTGTGTTCAAAATACTGATGACTAAGGACTCTTTCAGATTTCAGAAACTGCTGTATGCTCTGAAGGCTGACTGCTTTTTTTCTTAGAAGACTGGTTCATTAAGGAAGAAGGGGACAGCAGCCCATTAAATAAAATGTGTCATTATTCTGTTACATGCATACTATCTTGGTGCTTTAACGAAGGGAACTTTATATGTGCTAACTTTGCCACTGAGAGCAGAAGAAGCTCATGAGACACAGGTACCTTATCAGGAACTGAAGGGGTTTGCAGGTTTACTCAAAAATCGTGCTAAGCAACACTCAAAATCCATTTTGGATGAGGAACCTATGCTGGCAACATCAATATCCAAGAAGAATTTAGACAGCACCCTCGGACACTGGGTGTGAATTTTAATGTTGCCCTATGCAGGGACAGGAGTTGGACTTGATGATCCTTGTGGGTCTCTTCCAGCTCAGGACATTCTACAGCTCTAGGTGTCTTTTTCCTCAATATAAACAATGACCTTTGAGTTTACAGTTCTACTGCATCAGCTTCTAATGCATCGCTTGAATTACAAAATGTTTTCACTTATATTTAGAGTGTTTAATTTGCATCTCAGTATCAAATAAACTGTGACTACCTATAAAGAGTAATTTAAAAGTTGCGTCTGAAATGAATGAGTACAACAACAGGTTTACTTTGGCCACAGACTCCTCTAAACCGCTGTAGCCACCACAGCTAGACAGCATCTCTTCGCCTACCAACCCCCATCTCCATTTGAAATTTGATTAGCCCACTGTCGTAATAAACTCAGAAACCTCAACTCCTTGGCAGAGAGCTTCATTTGTTGTGGGATCTAGGAAGTGCCAGTGCTAAAGAGCGGTGTCCCTCTACTCAATACTGAAAATGAGACATTTCACCTGGCATGGGGTGGCCAAGCTTAGCCTGGCTGACAGCCAGCTTCATTAGAGAAGAGCAGGAGGTCATCAAGAAACAGTCCCACTCGTCTCCAGTTGCAGTGGGGAATGACCAGGAGTCAGGAAGGAAATCTCAAACTTTGTGTTTTCACTAGTATGGTACCTCTTTAAGCATCTTCTTCATCTATCGCTTTCCCTACACACCCCCATGTGGCGAGTATCCTTCACTGCAGGATGGGTTAAGAGTAAATTTAACTTCCCTGTTCAGATAGTGTAACAGAGCATGCAGTAACAGAAGCTCCATTTTTGGGACCTTATTAAATTCCCATCCAGGAGTCTCTGTTTGGACGTTCAGTGTCGTAACACCAAGCTTGAGGAAAAAATGGTGATCAGGAAGTCAATAATTGCAACTACTCAAAGCTACTGCATTTGTGCTTTGTACTCATTTTCTCTGTTTCACATTCCCTTTTTTTCCCTCTCCCTTCCCCTCCTCTCTTTCCCTCTTTCTTCTCACCTTTCTCCTTCCCTCTCCTTGCTCCCTTACCTTCCCTCCTCCCCTTTCCTTTCCTTTCCTTTCCTTTCCTTTCCTTTCCTTTCCTCTCCTTTCCTCTCCTTTCCTCTCCTTTCCTCTCCTTTCCTCTCCTCTCCTTTCCTCTCCTTTCCTCTCCTTTCCTCTCCTTTCCTCTCCTTTCCTTTCCTTTCCTTTCCTTTCCTTTCCTTTCCTTTCCTTTCCTTTCCTTTCCTTTCCTTTCCTTTCCTTTCCTTTCCTTTCCTTTCCTTTCCTTTCCTTTCCTTCCTTGGCTCATGAAATCCAAAATATTCAGAAAACAGAAGCTGAGAAACACAAATTCCCTGGCAATAAAAACAACTTTAAAAAAACCAAAGCAAACCAATGGAAAAAAAAAAAAAAAGCAAACAACTGAATACTTAACAAATTATTGAAGTTTCTCACCTCCATGACAGGTGAGTAAGTCATTTAGTGCTTTCTCCTGCAGGAGGCTTTGGTGCTGTGACTTTCCCTGTCCTTTAATCCAGTCACACACACCAAATCCTTCTGTTGCCCATGGGCAGAATTAGACTCTCCTGTGTGGAGGATCATCTGGGAAATGCCCCCAGGAGAGTGCAATGTCTCTGCTAAGTCTGCATAGGAGTCTAGCTTCTTAATTTCGGCCTCCAGTTCAAAAGTCTAAAAGGCATTTGATACAAACACTTCCCTTTCTGGACCTTCTTCCCCTTCTCCCTCACTGGATTTAACATGTTGTGACTGGTCACATTTTTAGTCCAAAGTGTGGAATCTTCTAACACTCCACCTCAGAAATTAGGTGATATCTTACATTGTCATTTCTAAAAGAAAGCTTCCCCTTTCATGGATGATAACTATTCAGATTCAGATACCATCAAACGGGAAGCTTTAATGGGTAGTTTATGGGGTGGGATTTTGTTAGTATTTGCTTGAAACTAGCTCAACTGAACATGTTCTCTTCAAATGTGACAGAACATTTTTGACTGTAGTTTTCTCCAGCTATAGGGAATCTATAAAGGAAGCTAGAATCTTTTTGTTCCTCTACAGATTTATCTGACATATGAATTAGAGTCTGCTTTTCACCAGGAAAGGTTTTAGGTTTTTTGACACTGTTTTGCGTTTTCACTTGATGCTATAAACAGAAATTATCCTATATGTTCCTAAAGAGGCAAAAATAAATTTATATTAAAAAAAAAGACACCTCGACACCTCAGGAAAAAAAAAAAAAAAGAATACTTTCTCATTTTATTAAAAGTGTAAGTTTACCTACAGAGTTAAAGATCGCTGTTAAGTTAAAAATTAATATTTTAAAGTTTCACATCTATTTTCTACTATGCTGTCTCCTGATATTTAAAACACCTAGCTCTTTCATGCTAAAATAAATTACTGTCCTTAGATACTCACTAAACATCACAGCAGGTACAAATCTTTTTAAAAAAAAGAAGTTAGAAATAGTGTTGAGTCACATCTGTTTAGTTCATTCAAAGCCAAAACACAGAATCATAGGATCATAGAATCATTTAGGTTGAAAAAGACCCGTAAGATCATCAAGTCCAACCATGAACTTAACACTGCCAAGTCTACCACTAAAACATGTCCCTAAGCACCACATCTACAATTGTTAGTGACTGCACATTTGCAGTAGATTATTTAGATTACTTGTAAAGAAATTCATAGTCAGCCTGTCACAGAGCACATGAGGTAGGGAAAAAGCTGTTTATTTGGTGCTTCAGATACTACCTAGCAATCCACTACATGAGGAAAAACAAATAACCTGTGTTTGCAACAACAAATACATTTGATTTTTTTAATAAAATATACAAAAAAATGTGAGGATATGTGTTATGAATGTTGCCTGGCAGTTTGGCACATACCATAAAATAATGAAGTTTAGGATTCTTTAACAACTTATCTAACAGTGAAAATCTAATACTTCAAATCCCCAGTTCACGTATGATTGAATGCTGAAAGAAGGTATGGAAATACTTCAGCTAGTGCTATGCTGTAACAGTCAGTGTAGTAATATAATCTACAGGGTTTAATCTTTTTAAAATAATATAAAATCTCTTTACTAAGTTTCATAGTTTCATGTTAGAAATGTTTTTACAAACATTGAAGTAGAGTGATAATTAAAATACAGTTCAAAACACAGAGCACTGACATATACCTTCATACCACAGTTTAGAGAAGTAAAAACTGGTAATTAAACATAAAAATGTCATGCCAGAATATTGAAAATACTCTTAATCTGCAGGGTTTAGTAAGGGATTTGTAGCCCTTTTTTATGTGGAAAAATACAGATGAGAAAACAATGAACCCTTCAGTGATTGCATCTGATCACTAATCTGGTTTTTGTTCTCAACCAAATGAGGAAAACTTTACAATAGGTTGTAATAATCTTCTCAGGTGTTCAGTGATTATTCAGAGGGAAAAAGACAGTGTACAACTACTTCAGGTTTATAAAAAGACACTAACTACAAGAGAGGTTTTCTGTGATGAGTCCACCAAGATTTTTTTTCATGTTGGTGTTTGAGTCTACTTACATGCCACACTTTTCTTCATCTGGACACCTTCCTGTGTAACCTCATCTGGGTGTTCCTGCTCCAGCGGGGAGATTGGACTGGATCATCTTTCAAGGTCCCTTCCAATCCTTTTCTGTGATTCTGTGATTCTCTTTACCAGAAGAAGAAGAAGAAGAAGAAGAAGAACTACCCAGAGTAGATGTAAGAGTACAAAATTAGATTCATCTGGATGAGAACTTCCATCAACTCACCAGGTCTGGCTAGGAGAAGGTTCCATATCACAAAATGTTTGATGTGTTGGAAATGAGTTCGTTTCAGATTTTAATTAAATCCAGAGGTTTAGATTATTTCTAAAGCATTTTAATCAGAAACAGGTAGGTACAGCTGTAGGGTTTTGTATTCTTGATACAATCACAAGTTTAAATAGAAATGTGAATATTTTCAGACTATGATTCAAGAAATAAATGAGCCAGTTTCCACATCCCAACAGTTGAAACATTCTCCACAACAAACATTCTCTAAGTAACCTGTCCACCACATACTGCTACGTTTAGATAAAGTGATCATTATCAAGATTACAGTAACACCTTACCACGCTTTCGTTATGTCAGAAGAAAATTATTAGATGAATGATCAGCGTGCTAATGAGAATAAATTATATGAGCAGGAAAAGTGGGTTTACTTTCACAAAAGGTATGGAGGTTTCATGGCAAAACATGGTACCTTCATTGAGTCATTCTCCTGTAACTCACATGGTTACCAAAATAAAGTGCTTAGAGCACCATTAGTGCACAATGACTTCAAGATGGTTACTGCTTCTGTGATGACATGAAGCATCAGTAAAGCAAAACACAACAAAGAGGGTAGTAAGGGAAGGCTGGAAAGAAAAACTGCGAGCATGCTGTGAAAAAGTGCTGTGGAATGATAAAGATAATATCTGAGTTGAAAGTGTTTAGGACTGTGAAAAGAGACTGATCTGGCAAAAGAGGAAAATCATTTATGAATAAAATATGAGCTGAATGTGTAAAAGGATTATAAATAGGAGACATTAGAATACTTTGGATTCAGAAACGTAATTTATAAAAAAATTTGTTTATTAAAAGGATGGGTATTTATAAGCTTTTTAAAGTATCACTGCAAGGAATATAAAGAGAACCCCATCTATATTTATATACTAAAATAAATGAAAACTTTGTGTTCTTTATACTGAGATTTCCTTCAAGGTTATGTTTTAAAAAAATGTACAAAAATTGGTGCTATTAATTCATCAAAAGAAAACTCCAAATAAAACAAAAGGAACACACCCTTTTGAAAAGTCTTGATGCTGTCCATAATTAGCAAACACTTTAAGGGCAGATTCATGGTTCTAATGATTATTATAACAAATCACTACCACTATTTCTCTTACTTTCACAGTATCCAAAATGATTTTTTTACCCTCTGGTGCTAAGTCAATAGCCACAAGTATTAGAGGACATGTGACACATGGATCATAGAATCAAAGAATCACAGAATCGTTTTGGTTGGAAGACACCCTCAGGATCATCAAGTCCAACCATTAGCCTAACACTGGCATTAAACCATGTCCTTAAGATCCTCATCCATGTGTTTTTTAAACACCTTCAGGGATGGTGACTCCACCACTGCCCTGGGCAGCCTGTTCCAATGCCTGGCCACCTTTTCTGTGAGGAATTTTTTCCTAATATCCAATCTAAACTTCCTCTGGCACAACCTGAGTCTGTTTCCTCTTGTCCTGTCACTTGCTGCTTGGGAGAAGAGACCAACACCCTCCATGCTCCAACCTCCTTTCAGGCAGTTGCAGTGATAAGGTCTCCTCTCAACCTCCTTCTCTCCAGGCTGAACAGCCCCAGTTCCCTCCATCACTCTTTGTAAGACTTGTGCTCCAGGTCTTTCATCAGCTTAGTCTCCTTCCTCTGCACTCTCTCTAGTACCAGGAATCAACAGAAAAGACAGAAAAGTATGTTTATGGCACAGGTCCTTTTAGCATGCTAGTCAGCAGACTGTCCCTGTGCAAAGCATCACGTTTCCACAGCTGCACAGTCACCTGGGTTACCGAATCCTGCCCTTTTCTCATATTCCTTAGTGTCCCATGCAACCTATGTTTTATCTCATCTGCTTATTCAATGACTCATTATAATAATAGATAAGAGCATAATTAGAGATTTTGTAGTCATTCATAACTCATTTCAATTAAGGCCAGGCTTTCCACTGTTTGTCAGTTCCAAACCAGCTTTTCCTCACACTTTTTTTTTCCTTCAGCCAACTGTTTTTTTCGTAGAAAAAGTCTGTTCTGATTACACTTAATTCTCACTGCTTTATGCCACTGTCCATAAATAGCAATCTCTCCAGGGCAAACACTTTGGGCCATAGCTCTAGTGGACATAAATCTCCATGTTTCTATCGACTTAAGTGTAACTACTGAGATTTACATCTGCTCAGACTGTGTATATATGAATTTCAGTGCTCTTTAAATACCATCTAAGAGCACAGATCTATAGACATTTAAATTTTTGACAACAGTTAATTGGTGAGGAGTCAAATTTTAAACATATGCCTCCTTTATTAGGAGTTAAACAGACTGTCTGAAAGATCTATGTTCAATTCTCAGTCAAGCTAACTATTCATGCCATCAAGTGACTTTTATGACACAAGGGAGAATTTTCTCATGAAAGATACATACTTTACATAACATATTATCTACATAATATCAAAGAAATGTCATGCATTAATGTATCATGCTGATATCCCTTAATTTTTGGTTTGGAATAGATTAAAACATGCAAAATGCATTAAATAGGATTGAGAAATTATTTCTTTTCTAACAGAGAGAATTTTTATCCAAATAAAAAAACAAAGCGCAATTATTTTAGGGCATATCTGCTTCTGGTAAATATGCCAGGTAATGGAACTGCAGTCAGCTCTCGTCCACACCTGGAGGAAGCCAGAATTTTTATTCCTTCATACTGAGACATGGAAAAGCCTGGATTCTTTGGATGTCAGTGTAGATATGTCAGTTAAAGTAAACTGCAATTCAGCTATCCAACCTCTTCAGGGTTGCTTAAGAAGCACAGAGGAGTGAAGAACTGATATTAAAATAGGTTTTTCTGCAATTTGAGAGATGTAAAATAAAATATTGAGACTAGGTTTCAATCCATCTCCTATCAGACTACATACTTAAAAGGGCCACATAGCTCGGGGTTGGGGGGGGGAAGCAATCAACCAAAAAGACAAACCACCGTATTATCTATCTAAATTTGAGAAGTAGAGCTATAAACAATAGAATGGGTCGAGAAAGGTTGCTTAAACGCCAAGAACCAAGGAAGAGAATGTTCTTTGCATAAATATGGATAAAATAGTTGATAAGGCAGATGCAGAGATGTCACAGAAAATCAATGAAAATGAGATTCTAATTTCCATGGTGAGTCTTCTCCATAGGGAGTACCTCTGTTCCACTGAAGTCTTGCTTGAGTGACTTCAGCACTGTAACTTAAGATGGTATAAATTGAATCTATTCAGTTGGCCTTTTCGTTTGTAGCCTTTAGCTTAAGCTAGCTTTAAGGACCTGTTTCTCCTTGGAAACACTGATGTTTCCCAATGGCCTACATGGCTTACCAAGACCATTTAGAAGTAGGTACCCTAGAATATTATTGTCTACAACAATCTTATATTGAATGTTAATTTTAACTGACATAATTGTCCTGTGGGGATTTATGTTAACTGAGCCTGTTACTAGGACTGTCTTTCCAGCATTATTATATTAGATTATGCCAAGAGGCATTTCTGGGAACTCAGGGAGAAAGGAGAACTGCTGTTCAGGACAGTCCCATCACTTCAAGCTACTTGTCAAGAGCCAAAGACAGAAGTGTTGGTTGTCATTTCCTGCTGACTGGTAAAAATCACCCAACAGGAACTGGAACAGCTTCATAAAAACAAAAGACAACAAACAATTTACAAGGCATCTGTCTTGGGGAAAAGCATTTTAAGTAAGTGCTGAAAAATCAGACTGAGATAATATAAAACAAGCCTCATTCTTTAGACATTATCATGAACTAAAAAGACTTAAAATAGATCTGTAAACCACTGCTATAAAATAATCACGAATTTGAAGATTCAAAAAAGGTTATTTCCTAATGTTTCACAGAAATGAGGCATTCTGTAAAGCCATATAAATTGCAATAGACTCTGTTGTGGCAGTTTCATAAAACCTTCTCTTGTGGATTAACCCCCATAGCAGCAAATCCCCACACAGCCTCTTGCTCACTTCGTCGCAGTGGGATGAGGGAGAGAATCGGAATAGCAAAAATGGTAAAACTCATGGATTTAGAGAAAGACTTTTTACATAAGTAAAGCAACAGTTGTACACAGAAGCAAAGCAAAATAAGGAATTCCTTCACTAATTGCCAGCAATGTGCATTTCCAGGAAAGTAGAGCCCCACCACGCATAACGGTTACTTGGGAAGACAGATACTGTAACTCTGAACAGTCCCCCTTCCTTCTTCTCCTCCCAGCTTTACGTACTGAGTGTGACACCATACGGCATGGACCATTCGTTTGGTCAGTTGGAGCCAGCTGCCCCGCTTGTGTCCTCTCCCAAATTCTTGTGTGCCCCCAGCCTCCTCACTGGCTGGACAGAGAGAGACGCAGAGAAGGCCTTGACAGTGTGCAGGCACTGCTCAGCAAAGGATAAAACATCAGTGTGTTATCAAGACTGTCATCCAAAATATAGTGCCATAGGAGCTACTGTGAAGGAAACTGACTACTAGTAATCCTGCATAGACCGTCTAGGAAGCATAAGCACATTTGCAAACCCAACCTTTTCAATCCAAAATGGACACTACAGCCTTCCAAAGATTGTGGATTTTTTTCAGCATTAAATGTATTTCAAGTCCTCAAAAGGTTTTCATGAATGCAGAATTGCCACTTTTGGGTCTGCTGTGTTTCCAGTCTCATTCTTTTGAATAATTTGTTCCGCTTGCTAATGAAATTATTACTTTTTTTAACAATCTTCTTTGTTACAAAGGCTCTAGGTTTTTTCTTTGTCAGTCTTACATAGGAGGTCCATTAAAAATTTCCCATCCCAGCGAGACTCAAGTGTAGTGTCACAGCACAAACATAAGGTGTCTGCTTGGCCCAAAAGTCATCTTCTTGTCTTAACAATGGAGGTAATTCTCAAAGTAAATAAATGCATGAGAAACTAATGCTCTACATAGTCACCAGCTGCCATTACAATCGCATACACACTAAACAGATGCCAAGAGTCCCTGCTCATAGCAATAATTTGGGAGCCTAAAATGATCTTGTTTTTCTGTGATTTAATTTTTTACATCATGTGAATATTCCTCTTCCTTCTGTCCTGGACATCAACCCATACACCCACACATGCAATTCTCCTGCAATTTCACAAGAGACATGTGCATTGCCTACTCTTCCGCTAGGTCACATCTGTTTGTATTAAAATCACTAAGACCAGGTAAACGCATTTTTAGTTTACCAATTGAAATATTGATGTTTACCACAGGAAATGTTTTTAATTAAGTGGGTGGTACATAGAGCACCAATCCAGTTTCACAGTGTTCAGGCAATTACACAAGTACAATCCATAAGACAGAAGAACATTTCCAAGACTGAAAAGTTAAGAAGTTTTAAGTTTGGATGTGCCCCAAACCCTACCTCTGTGACCCGTTTCTGCCCTTCACAGTTGTCACTAATATTCACAAAATTCATCAGGCCTTTTTTAGAGCCCATAGTAAGGTAAGGGCTTCAGAAAAATGGTGAAGCTGCAGTGACACTGGAAGTCTCCCATAAGTTCATCATCTCACATAATTTCCCCGTTTCCTCATTCTCAACTTTTAAGTTGATTATGGCTTTGTTTTTGCATTTCTAAGTCCTCACAAACTTGATTTGAATCACTCACTCTACTCTTGATTTAGCCGTGTGCAACTAGAGTAAATATTTCTCATGTGTACCTTTGACTTCCTGATAAATCCAAAACAAAATAAAAACAAAAAATCAACATGATAATGAAAAGTTAGGCAGCTCTCATTATCAAGATAATATGGTAATTTATGGTAATCTTTGCTGCTAAAAGAAATCTTCACAAATACAACCAGAGTATCTGTGCCCGTGGCTGGAAACAAAATCAATTTTCCATTTTTTTGTAAATAAAACAGTAAATTAAAAGTTAATGTAACTCCCATCCGCCACTCTGTTCCTTTCTGGAATTTGGTACCCTCTAGCTTCTTATACAAATACATACTTCTGCCTTGGGAGCCCTTCAGAGCCACCAGTCAGCTGCCTGAGGAAATCTCCAAGTTTCTTGCTGAATTCACTCTCCCCTAGTTTTTATCAAGCCATCCAATCCCCAGGGCTCCCTTTTCCTCCAGCAAGTAAATCTGCCCATTCCAAAGTTACACCAGGAGACAAATCTCCCCTCTGCCACAAGCCCTGTCCACTTTAGCACTGCCTGTGTTTTAACTGCGTGCCCCAGGCGCCGGTCCTGAATCCAAGTTCTTCGGGATGTTTTTTTATAGACATTTACAAGACAAAAATAGAGAGCATATAATTCAACAGCCTTTTTTTTTAATACTGCACTTTCAGAATGAAGACAGTTTGAAATTAAACTAACTGGAGCTTGACTTGTCAGTCAAACCAGGTAGGGAAGAACTGTGCTATTTCACTGACATGGATTTCTGCCACAGGTCAGTACAAAGGTACATAAACTCTCAAGCTAAGTGTGAAGTTCGTGGGACTCCGAGATAAATTCACTCTCATTAAATGAGTCCACAGAAGCAATATACATCAGACTCTCATCTCCATCCACAAAGTTAATTGTGTGTGTTTTGAGGCTTGCCTTCTCAATAGGCATAAGTTTTACTCCTTTGTGTATATTTAATTTAGCGGTTTTTAAGATGCAACAGAATAGGTCAGCTTCTTCAGATGGTATGAAAGCTTCAGCTCTTAGGAGGACTGGCCGAAGGAACTGGGGCTGTCTAGCCTGGGGAAAAGGAGGCTAAGGGGAGGCCTTATTATTGTCTGCTACTAGCTGAAAGGAGGTTGTAGCATGGAGGGTGTTGGCCACTTTTCTCAAGTAACAAGTGATAGAACAGGAGAAAACGACCCCAAGTTGCATCAGAGGACGTTTAGATTGGCTATAAGGAAAAATCTCATCCTGGAAAGGGTTGTCAGGCATTGGAACAGGCTGCCCAGGGCAGTGGTAGAGTCACCATCCCTGAAGGTGTTTAAAAACATAGATGAGGCTCTTAGGGACATGGTTTAGAGGCAGTGGTAGATTAATGGTTGGACTGGATGATCTTAAATGTCTTTTCCAAACAAAACTATTCTATGATTCTATGAAATGTGACTAAGCACCAACCCTGTTGCCTACATAAGAAAACTTTGCATGCTTCTTAATATCTGGCTGACAAAAACACATGGGAAACAGTCACTTCAAGCAAGGAAAATTTAAATTGCATATCATAGATATGTAACTTCGCTTTTAATAGAGAAGTGTATTAACCACTAGAACAATTAGCTAGGTGGAATTGCCATGGAAAATATCTGATTGCCTGATCTTTTAAAAAACAATAGTGGGTATTTTTCTGTAACACGTACTCTAGTTCAAGTAAATATGATTGGACTTGACACAGGAATCACTTGATGAAATTCTGAGGTTTATTTTACACAGCAAGCCAGATATGTCAATCACAATAAAGGCTCCTTCTGGCCCCAAAATCTATGAATCTAAAGTCCATGGAACAATGACAGTTCATATTCAGCTCCTAATGTGAAATTGAATAAGACAGTCTTATAGAGGTGGTGATCCTCATTAGTTGTAACTATCTATGTAGTTTGTTCATCATTCAGTAGATAACAAAGACGAACTGAGCTGCTCGATTAACTGTGCAGGAAGTTTAGTCATGTAACATTTTTTAAAATTACTGGCTCAGAAAAAAGTACGTGCTATTCTAAAATCAGATGCGGAAACGTTAGAAAGAAGCTAGAACCTGACACGGTGGGCAAGAACTATTTAAGCAGAAGATATATGGGAGAGAAAACCATATTTTCTTGTTTCCCTTAAAACAGGTGTTCGAAGCGTCAGACAAGCACTTTACATGAAGATGGGCAAAACCCCTGAAAAAATCTTCCAGCATACCCCACTAAGATGTGCGGAAGAGATCAGAAAGCTCACTTCAAGGTGTGTGAGCAATGCATGGTAACACATTCAGCATGGCAAGGAAGAACCCTGTTCTCCTTGATGTTAAAGCTGCCAAACCCCAGGCTCCTGTTTTAAAGAGAGTGCGTAAGAGTGATTTTAAATAAAATTTAATTTCTCCACATTCTGCAAGATGATAATACAACACCAATTCATGAGTTCCTGCAATAAAATAATATGCAACTGCGGTGCAGTTTTTAACCTGTATTTGCTGAATAGAAAGCACAGCAAATAAAAGTAGCATTCAGAGATGCATTGCTACAGAAGGTGCTTAATTTTTCTGACACTTGATGGTGCCTTTAACACTAGTCATGTCCATTAAGTGTACATAAAACGAATCTGTTGTAAAGTAGATTCATGGTAGCCTGACTTCAGTCCGCTTTGAATGACACATTGGAGCATCGTTAAATGCAAATACCTCACATAACATGTACCTTTAAGATGTAAAATAAAAACTACAAGCCTCTGTACAGTGCGAAGTAATTATACTGCAGCCTTCTTTTGCTTATAGTCATTGCTATATCTGACATTCTCAAAACTATCTTGACCCTCCTTTGCTCTTAGCAAGAAAGATTTGTTTCTCACCCTTTTATTCTTAATGACTTCATCAGAAATACTGTTCTGCCACCGTTTTTTTTAGACTTGAGTCACAGTTATCTTCTTCTCATAGCCACTGAGCCTTTATTAAGCCAGTAACAGAGCTGCGTAGCCTTTAGGATAGCTTAAGTAATCCTGACCTGTTCTTTGTAAGCACTCTGACACAAACACATAAAACATTCAAATGTTATTTCATTCCTCGTCTTTTTCAGCTGTGTGATGACAGCTCTGCATATAAAACTCTGCCCTGTGCACACACTGCACTCATTTCCTGAAAATAAAGGAAATAAAAAGTTGCTCTTTGACTGTGTTTCTGGAAGCTCTTGGTCTTGTTACAGTGCACATCTTTGAACAATTTAGAGCAAACATCTTCCCACAGTAATTTTATGATATAATGATAAAACCCATCACTTGAATGAGGATATTTTCACTTATTTCCTGCAAAGATCATGGATGAGGATTTTAATGATGTGAAATATAATATTTGGGCTTACAGGTATCAAAAGGTGCTTCTAATTGATTAAGTATTTATGAAGTATCTAGCATCACTTACTGGAAATGTTTTAATTTATAGGCTGTTATAGAATCCAGCTGCCTAATGAGGTTAAAACAACAGCTATTCTGTCAGAGTTACTATTGCTGTTGGCCCCTCTCTGCAGATTCATCTGTCGGGTTTGCAGTCTGTTATTTCATCTCTTCTCCTGATGGAAAATCAAAGATAAAATCCAACCCTATCTTCATACACTCTCTCTTGAATCTGAGTGGTTCCAAGGTTAACTAGAAAAACAGCTAATAGTCCCGTAATGTACCAAGAAGAGGCTATTTCCTGACACGAGTCATTCAAATATTGCCACATCCCAAACCACCGTGAAGACAATTATGAAGGGCACTTATTTGGGCCACCAATTTCAGTTCTTCTGATAAGAGTAAGTTCTTCTGGTAAGAGTGCAGAAGGTCTCACAGACCTTCTAGAACATCTAGAACATCTAGAAGCTAGGCTCTATCAACAGCTGATAGCAAATTTTAGACTATATAAGGTTCACCTTCACTAAACCCATCTTCTTGGACAAAGCAGTTCAGAAGTCATTACTGTAAAAAGGAAAACCAATGCTATGATTCATGACAACCTCTACTGACACCCAAAGTGTGGCATTTTGGAAAATGTCACCACTTCCTGTTCCAGCTGAAGAAATGTCCCATGTCTAGAAAGACACACAGTTTTCTTCTGAGTGCTTCTTCAGTGATGTCTGTGAGGGGTTGGTGGCTTCTGTGGCAGGATTCTGGCTTGTGGGAGGAGCAGAGGGAACATACCAGAGACTCGAGGTTCTCCTGTCAATGCCTGCATGCCCTCTGCAGGAATTCCTCTTGTACTGAGCGAATCTGAGGTGCGATTAGACTCCAGCTCAAAAATTAAGCCTATATCCTCAAAGGTCTTCAGGTAGTCCAGGGAGACACATACGAATTCAGCAGGATTTTATCTGCAGAATGGATGCAATGGAGAGAGCTAAAGCAGTAAAAGGATCCTTCTATCTGTCTGCGAATCTGCAGAGTGACATTATGCAATCTGTAAAAGGTACTGACAAACTACAAAACAATTACACAGCATTAAAACCATTCAGATGCCAAATTCATCTCACTTGCTAAAGAGCAGAGAGTGAGAGAAAATGGAAGAAACAAGGTCCAGCAAGTCCCCTTGACTTGACATGAAGGAAGCATTTTATTGTACTGAAGTCCAAGCTCTATTTCAAATTCAGCTACCAAGTCTGGGGCCGGCAATAATCTCCATAAAGTTTGAGGTTGGAAAGACTGCTGTTTGGGAACACTGAGTGGTCCTGCAGCTGCTGAGTGTTTGAAGAGGTACAGAAAAGAGATATAAACAGAAATGCATAAGAGGAATCTCCAGAAATCCTGGAATTAAGGACAATAAAAGCAGGTAATTTTTTCTTCAGTACCATAATGCAATAAAAGAAAAATAGTGAATGACTGAGGAGTTCAGACAAGTGAGGACAAGAGCCAGGTATTCATACAGATTAACAAGCTAAAAAGCATCTTATTTTAGAGGGAACAGAACAGAATGAACAAAACTGAAAGAACAGACAAATTTCACTGTAACTTAAATTCTTCCAGATCCCTTCAACCTATTTCTAGTGTGCTCTGTCCAAGTAAAACATCTCTATCACCAATTGCATGGGCAGCATGAACAGCACTCCTCTGCCCCCCCCCTAGCCCTCCAGTTCCCAGACACTGGCAAATAGTGCTTTGCGTTGTGTGCAACAACTGAGATGTTTTCTTTTTCAGCCTCCTATGAATATAGAAATCTCCTAGATACATGTTCATGTCACGTAACAAGATTCATTTATTCTAAATGCCACTAAGCTCATTTGTTTTGCTCTTATTATCTCTTTGGTCTTAATTTTGCTGCATCTTTTTATGTTCTCTTCCCACCCTATTTTCCTATCAAGAAATACTCATCAGTCCTGTGTTTGGATTATTTATGAAACTGGAGGAAGTTTTTGTTAACAAATAACACTAGATTTTTACCTTCCCTTCACCTGTTCTCCCCCTTTCCTTGCTCAGCTGTGCTACACTTCATCTTTTTCCTTCTCAGGTTGTCAAATCTATTTCACACTGTTGCTGTTCACTACAGGAACACCAGTTATGTCTTTTTCAGTGGTACAGTAGGTAATGTTGCTTTTCAAAAGACAGGTAATGAACCTCGCCTACAAAGAGATGTGCCTGTCTCTCCTCTGATGTTTAGAAGTTTGTCAGGGGTGGAAAAAGTTGGTCACCTGGGAACCCATATTCTGAAATGATTTAGTAAGCACAGTATGCAGCAGGAGGGAAGGAAATTAAGACTAAAACTGACTAACTATTCAATTATTAATCCAATTCATAAAGAATTTAGCCGCTGCTTTGTTTAGCAAATAGTTCGCAAACTTGTCCATTCTTCCCCTAAGCAATGCATTTGTCATTTGAATGGTCTGGAAAATGTTTTTCAGATAAAATGCTTATCTCTGCTTTTTTCCTTTATCGAGGATAACAGAGCCTGGACCAGGCTGCCCAGGGGGATTGTGGAGTCTCCTTCTCTGCAGACATTCAAACCCGCTTGGACACCTTCCTGTGGAACCTCAGCTGGGTGTTCCTGCTCTGGCAGGGGGATTGGACTGGATGAGCTTTTGAGGTCCCTTCCAATCCCTGACATTCTGTGATTCTGTGATTTGTTTTTGGTGTAGCATGGTGCATACACTTGGTTCAGGAGGCGGTGGTGAGCTCATGCCTGGAAAATCTAAAATGTAATGGTATCAATGGGGCTAGAGGGAATACACACAAAAATTTACCAAGAGCTTTTTTTGAAAATTATTAGTCACAATGAAAAATACAAGCTTACTGAATTCCCACATCTTTTTCACAAGTACTAAGCCATGATTTGTATGCTTTTCAATAATATATATTGAGTTTCAGATGTTCTTGTCACTCCTGTGGACTCACAGTTGGAAGAGACAAGGGGAAATTTCTAGCCCAACGTCCAGCTCACACCTCTGTTGACAATGAATCCTCAGGACCATGCAACATCCATCCTTGTCTTGAAAACCTCCTGGAACAGAGATATCAGAACCTCCTTGGACCCCTCCTCCTCTGCCAGACTGATCATGTTGTGGTTGTTTTTTTCTTTTTTCGAATCAGAATCTCCCATCTTTCAGATAATAACCATTGCTGCTTAACACAGACAAAACCCAATCAGATTTTATAAGCATTGGATATGTAAAACTCAGAAAGATAATTCACTACTTAGCTGACTTTATCAAAGCTTTACCTGGCCATTCAACAGAACTTTGATCCTCACCTTGGGGTTTGGGGTTCTTGAAAATCTGGTTTGAGATTTTTGTTCTTTACAGGTGAAATTTAGGACATGATATCACGAAAGCCTTACTTAAGACTATCTAGATATGGGATGAATGCAAATACCCCCCATTATGGCAGTTTGAAGAAGCTAAATCTACAAAGAAGTAGTAAGAAAAAGACCTCATGTAATGGTGACTTGTTTCAGAATATTTTTTATCATTTTATTTCTTGACCCTAATCCAGAAACCAGTGCCTATCTGTTGCTGGGTCTTCTTCCCAAAAGCATGCACACTCACACAACAGGCCCACACATCCACAGCCACAGTGAAAGAGCAAGAGAGAGGAAGAACAAATAAAACAGTTTAGTGATGCCGTTAACTTCACTGGAAAGTTTTGATGAACTAATGTGTGAAACTTCCGTAGTTAATTGCTTCTTTCATCAAAGGGGATTGTTTTTTATTTTATTTTCACTTCTTTTACAGAAACTTCTTACAGAACTGGAGAATTTAACAGTGTTTTCCTTGCATTTCACAAATATGGGAATTTGACACACAGCAGGAAATACTTTTTTATGAACTTAAGAATACTTTTAATTCCACCATTCTTTGTGGTGACTTTCTGAAGTTGTCCTGTTGATCAAGCTGCAAACCAGTAAATGGCTAGGTCTTAAAAATTACATCTTCTAAATACCCCTCTTCCTTCCTGGAGGAGGCAGATTTTATGCAGGTCAGGATGTCATAAGCAAAGGGTTAGTGCAGCATTGTACTGTAGCATCACATCCTAACCCACTTGTTCACAAGAAACCAAAATAAGCATTGAACTACTAAAGAATAGCCCTATGTTTCACCAATTTCTGACATACATAATTTGATTTTGTATTAATGGCAACAGTAATTAATGTAATGTATTTCTTGTTAGGAAAGGAGCAATCACTGCAATTTTACTTGAATTAAACAAGGATCTTGTCCTACAGAGCAGAATTGTAAGCCAGTTAGCGGACAAAAAAGGAGGGTTAGATGAATGTAGAACTGGGAGAAAACATGCACTCAGACTAGATATAGCAATGAAACAATCTATGAAGTAAAAATCCATAGAACTTTCTCATTCAATGTTTGCATTGGTGGCTCAAACTATGAGCCCATATTGAATTTACGGGAGTCACTGAGATAGAAAGTTTCAGTAACAGCAGCAAATAAGATTAACAGTTCAAAAAGCTTTTGATTGGCTGAAACAAAACAGTGCTGAATACCAAAAAAAAAAAAAACCAATAGTGTGGGTAGAGATAATCATCTGCATAAATTCATTTAGGGAATTATTGACTAGACAATAGTTTTACAAAAAGGGGTCAAGCAACTGACTTAATTGGTCGTGGCAATGCCCTGCTGCTCCAAAATAAGCAAGTGACATAGTGGTTGACACAAAAAGTGTCATAACCAAAGTAAAGGAAACTATACGTTGAAACTTTGGGATCCAGAAAGGAGAGAAGGGATTTAAAAAAAAAAAAAAAAAAAATATATATATATATATATATATATATATAGGAAAGGCACTTATTGCATAAAAATTGAAAAACTCAGGGTTATTTAGATCATTTAGAGAACAAGATAACAATCTTATAGAATGGAAAAGTTTCTCCAGAATTGTAGATAGCAAGAAGTTCTCTTAAACTGCATGATGTTTTTACTCAAGGCTTTAAGAAAAAGCTTCTAATCAAAAGGAAAGAGAAGCATTGGAATAGTTTGTAAAAAACAAAGATGACCTCTTACAGTAAAAACTTCATCAAGTGAAAGGTTGAAAGAACACATTTCACAAATGTCATCTAAAAATGACAACTGCATAGTTGATCCTGCCTTAAGGCAGCGACCAGACTAAAGTTTTTTTGAAAGGCTCTCAGCTTTATCTTTTCTATTTCTTTGATAGTTTGGCTTGTAGCAAAAAGAGAGACTGGTTGGTTTTTTGTGGGTTTTTTGATGGTTGGTTTGTTTGGGGTTGTTGTTGTTTTTCTCTTGAAATTATTTGATAATAAGCTTTTATTCTGGAACACAACAGGCACGTTGTCTTATGGCTTTGCCCTCCTTGTTAATGATATTTAGATAATCATTAGTTGGAAAAATAGAAGCTGACCATGTATTCAGAGACCAATTGACACAGAAGTTACCTGCATGACTGGGAAAATAAGCACAAGCTGGTCGTAGACTGTAAATCAGCCCGTTGCTGCAATGCCTCAGCAGCAATCAAGAGAAATAATTACTGCTTGAGAAACAACAGCTACTTTGGTATACCTTCGGTCAGGAAGCTAGCAGTCTCTTTTATAAACCTGTTGTTACAACTCCTAGGTCAGTTTATCACAGTGCAGACTGTGCCCTCATTCTCTTACAGCTCCCAGGATGTATTCAGAGCCACATCTCCATTTGGATGCATGCTCTGGAAAGCTGTCTTAAAGACATAAAGAATTATTTTCGCTACTTAACATATTGTTTTCCCCAGTTCAGGAGAATGTCTATATGACTATTCTCATTAAAATAAGTTCTGTACATTTATCTGTTTAGTCTATTTTCCCTTTCTTAGTCACTCTTCCACACTTTTTTTTGTCTTCTGGTATTCTAAAGCACAAACCAAATAAACTAACAATAATCAAGGCATTCTAATAATATGATATTGTATTTCTAGAACAAAATAAAGGTTTTGAGGAAAACAGAATGGAAAGAGAAGTTCTCAGCTAACTAGTGTATTTTTAAAAAAGCAAAATATGAGCATCTTTCATAGCAAACGACAGTAACAAAGATCCTTCTGGATTATATTGTCTAAAAGCTGCTTTCCACAAATGCTGTTTCTGTAGGTGCTGTCATAAGATCATACCCGAAAGTCAAACTCACCTAGTGCACATATCGCAGCTCATTTAATGATATACGGTGAAACTCCAATCACAAATCTGTAAGAACAGTGCAAAACAATGGAGCAGAAAGTGGATTCACATAATCTGCCTTTGGGCACCAAAATGGGAGAGCTAGATAAAATGGTAGCTAAATCACTAACTTGTGTAATGATGGCAAATAAGGTTAATCAAAGGAAACCCATAGTCCTGGAGCTTTCCCCTCCCACTGCGCGTCAAAGACATCTCAGGAAATTTCTGAATCCTGGGGAATGGAATAGCAACAAGGTCCTCTGTGCTTCCTGCAAACATTATGATCACTAAAAAAAAAAAAAAAAAAATTAAAAAAAAATCACCCAAGTGCTTGCTGCTTTCACCCCTGAGGCAGCATCGAGGTGACTAAAAGATACAGATAGATGGAAATTACCATCTGACTGTGGGTCACAATTGTTCCCTAGACTTTTATATCCCATTTTGCAACCTCTTTTTAAGCTGGTGAACGCTTATTTCATCAGTCCTGCTATTGCATTCTTTCTCCTGCTGGGTGTGAGGGAGTTGTTGTTCCTCCCCACTCTGGAAATGCAAAGTGGAGAGGGTCTCTCTGACGGGCCTCAGAGCTGCTTGGACAGCCTGAGCTTCATATAATCCTTGTATTCAGCAGCAAAATATACAGAAGCCATAACTTCAAGTACTTATCAAGGAAAAATATGGTTAAGGAAAAAAAATCTTAAATAATGGATTCCAATTTTCGTCACCTCGTGCCTACTATTCACAGGATTTTTATTTTAATCCTATCAGGCTCTATTCTGCCTAAGCAATGTGAATGCTTATCATACAGCTATGTCAGAACTAGTTTTCTTCAATGAACAGGGTAAAAGGTTGTCATGCCTTATATGTTGTGATGTATAAAAATGAGCTAAGTAATTGTGGCATCAAATGTATGCTTTATGCAGTTTTAAGATTGTGTCAATTCCTCCTAATCCAGATTCATTCCTAAATCTTGGAAAACCAGAATCATTCCTCAGCTAAATCTTAAGACAGTGTTGTTTCTAAGCGAACAGTACCTTTTCTCTTCCTTTTTTCCTTTTTTTCCCTATTCTATACAAGGGAGAATCCCATGTAGAAAGTAATTTGATTTTGTAACAAACACCAGAACACTGATTTAATCAAGCTCAGATTCAGTCAACCTTATTCAGTAAAACTTCAGCGTATTTGCACAGTGTATTTTATAGTTAGTAAGATCTGAAACAATAATAATGCATATCCCCAAGTGTATGCAGCAGTGATTTAAGACAACTTTGAATTAAAGTTCTGTAAAAACATGCATCGGAAATCAGTGAAGTTTTCATGTCACATGACCACAATTTATCCAACTTTTGGTAATCCATCACCATCCTAGGAAGTCATTACAGGTTCTTGCACATAAAAGACTCATGCAAAAACCTCACTTCTGGCCATCTAGCCATCTTAAAAGGTTCTTCTCTCAAGCCTATTCTGAAATCATTGTTAGTCAGATACAGAGCAAAAGCCTGCCCTGCCAAAGCTCATAACAGGGAGGTGGATCACAAGAGGCACACCAGATGTCAACTTCTCTTATTAAAGCTGGCTTAAGGCTATTAATAAGAGCAATTCCTGCAGAACAGAAAGCACATAAACTTCTAGTACCTTCTCCTGATGAGGAAGAACAAAAGCAATTATACTTCCAAGCAGCCTCTGTTACCTCTGATGTGGCGAAAGTTGTCTTATTTTTTCCAAAAAGTCTTAAGTGGCCAAGAACTACAGACGTAAAAGTTAAAATATTCCCTTAGAAAATGCCCAAAAGAGAAATACTATATTATTCTTCTCTCCCACCAGACAAGGGTGACAAATCTCATTGCATTCATTTACTTTATTTCATTTACAGTGCAAATTCATTAAACTGAACTTCTCTGGACACAATGAGAATCTGAGACAATGGAAATTTCCTTTTTCTTTTTTTTTTATCTGTTTTTGTGAATTAACTTGTCATTTATGAACATTTTTTATACAGAGGGCCACGGACGAAAGAATATGTTCAGCTATGTGGTTCTATTAATTTTAAAAATAAAATGTTCTTCATTTTAATGGTTTCACTACCCTGCTCAGTTCAAGCTAATAACTACACTATCACTGTTATTTGACCTTCTAATTACTTTATTAAAAACTGAACTAATAATGAGCTCATGACTGATAGTCTGCAGAAGATATAACATCTTTTCTGTTGATCTTCAAAAGGGAAGACAAGGTAAGGCCTCTCTAGAACAAAAATTGCAGATTCTAAACAAGATGAAAGAAATTATAGTTAGTATTACTGAACTCAAAATTATTCAGATAGCTTTTTAGCTAAGAATACTTGCATGGTCTTGTGAAATGAAAGAATATATTTAAAATATAAAATTAAGATGGCTTGCACACTTCCTGCAGGCAAATAATTTTTGAGGGATGAAAACAGTACTTTTTTCACCTTTATCATCTTGCATAGTGTCACGGAGGCACCCCAAGGTTAGTTTAAGGGACAACAGGGTCCAAAACAACTTTTATTAAACCAGTGAGAAACAGGGTTTTAGCACTCCAAAAGTGACTTAAATATAGGTTCGGATATCAGTTGAGGAAAATTATTAAGGGGCAGCAGCTAATACAACAGGCGGTCCACAGAGTGCGTGCACGTGGCTTCATCCAAAATAATGCCAGAACCATCTCTGAGTCCCGGAGGAGTCCACACTTGCCTGAACATGGTGTGGGGTTATTTTAAAGAGATACAAGTACTCGTAGTGAGTACGAAAAGTGTACGCTCGCGATTCCGCGAGGGTAAATTCATAATACACTCGCAATCCTGCGAGGGTTAATTTACTTACACGTGCAAATGTGCACGGAATACTACACGTGCTTATGTGGAAGCACGGGAGGAAAATACACTCGCGATTGTGTGAGGAAATAATTTATACACATGCTCATATTGAGCATGGAAAGTTACACGTGCAAATGTGCACAGAAAGTATACGTGCTTGTATTAAGCATAGAAAGTATGCATGCAAATGTGCACAGAAAGTTACTCGTGCTTGTATTAAGCACGGAAAGTTACACGTGCTTATGTGGAAGCACAGGAGAAAAATACACCCGCGATTACACGAGGATTAATTTTACACATGCTCATATTGAGCACGGAAAGTTACACATGCATATGTGCACGGAAAGTGTAAGCATACTCGCAATGCTGCGAGAAGTTTTACTCACACCCGTGGCGGCAAGGCAAGTGGGGTCTCCATCCCGGGGGAGCTCTCGGCGGCAGCATCTCGCTTGTGCTCCAAGAGACCGGCGACAATGGGCGGGGTCTCAACGAGAATCCCGTTTTTATACTGGCTGATCAGACCTGACTGTAGGCATTCTAGAAGCTTCTCTGCACCCCCACACCGTGTGTGGGGCGCCCCTGAAGCCTCCAAACACCCCCCACACTGGTCACAGGTGCCCAGCGGCTCCCTGGCGCCTCAGCACTGCCTTCTCCTAATGGCCCTGGCCAGGGTGCTCTGGGGTCAAACAAAAGAAGCTGTTAGCCTCAAACAGCAGAGAGAGAGGGAGATGTGCCTACTGCTTCCATGATGAAGGAGGGAGTGGGAGAGAGGGGGTGGTTTGCATCCTGCCACACATAGTACAAATGAATATACTTTAAATCTGAACCACTGAGTTCTTGCCATGGGTTCTCAAGGGAGGAGATGCACACTTAGATACCAAAAAAAAGGAAAAAAAAAAAAAAAACTGCTGCAATTGGCTGCTGTGATTGACTTCATATCCCTCTACACAGATCTCCTGTGATCTTGATTCACCACTCAGCAGCTTTTTTATGGTGATTATTAGAGTTACACTTATCAAAGCCAGTCTCAGGCTTTTACTGGAGTTAGGTGCCTAACACCCAAATCCAGGAAAAAAAACTATAACAGGAAAATTCTTTTCTCCAAGTTCATGCAGTGAAGAATTGCAGGCACATGTTGTTAACATGATGAGGACATCTGAGTAGTGTTAATCTGCTCACAACAGCGTATTGATTGTATGCCAGTCAGCAACGGTCACTGGAAGAAAGAAATTATTACTTGGCTTTAAATTCAGTCTTTAAACAATTGTTTCACAATTGCTTAGGTGGAACTTCTGCCAAATGGATCACCCCAAATGTAATTTGCTCCTTCAAACTTATTTACCGAGTAATTATTCGGTGTGGTGGCACAGGTCCTCTTCAAACAGCACCCTGAATTCAGGCATTGCAGAGCCTGGCAGAGTGGGAGGTGGATATCCCACACATATTGAGGAAAGGTGACAGTGGCCACACTGTGATCAGTGGAGCTTGTCAAGGTCCTTTTCACTGAATTCATTTGCTCTGAAGCACCACCAGTAATTTTCAGCAAAACTGTACTCCGTATCCCAGATTCTTGTTTGTTTCATAAACTTTACCAAACCTGAGGCAACGTCTTCTACAAAATACATTCTTTATGTATGGGAAAGATTTTTAGCTGATCTTACTGTTTTTTTAAAAATACATACTGTTAAGAGCAATACTGGATGTTGTAAGTAACATCATCGCTTTCATTCAGTCAATTGTATGTTAGTCAAGCTCCTGCTTTTCCAGCAAGAAATTTCCCTTTTTCCTGGCCTATCATTTTTTAAGTCTTGTTGAATGGAGAAAAGGTGGAAGAAAGACGTGACAAATCCTGCAACTTTTGATGAAAACTTTTTATTTTCTTTTAATAAGAGGACACTTTCAATTTCTGTGGATAGATCAGTACTGGTGTTAGATACATAGATCAAACTGGTCTTTGAGATATTAACCCAGAATTAGCTAAGTAACCCACGGAAATTAGGAGATTATTTAGTTAGATGATGCATGCACACTACATGCTCTTTAATTTCTATATTTCTCATTTTATTTCTGCTTTCTAGTTGCATAAGAAGACATAAATACTGTTGCATGTAAAGTGTTGGTGCCATTGACCTTCAGCCTACCACTGTGCAAATCTAGTACTCAATATCGCAACTATCTGAATGATATAGACAAGCACATATTAAGCTTATGTATGTAAGCATTTCCAATGTTTAGCATTTTTCTCTCAAAGTGAAATCAGTCTTTTACATTCTCTTTTACAATGAAATATAATTTAACTGCTCAATTGTAGAATATTGTTTCTAGCAGAATAAGAAGCTTTCTCAAATGTTTACAAACTACTCAGTTTTGAAACAGTTTTTCTTTGCTATCGAAATTTTAATCCTGAAGAACCTGTCTACAGAGTTCCTAAGGGACTGTGCCTGTAGTGTTCTCTGAGACCACAAAAGAAAATAAACAGTAATTACATTAGTTCTTTGTAAGTCAAAATTCTTTCTCACAAAATAATCTGTGTTGCAATCTAGCTACTGGGACTGTTAATCTTAGTACAGGAAAAATGCAGAAGAAAATTCCATCAGGCTGGTAAATGTATGTCAATCTTGAAAAAAATACATATATATATGTATATATACATATATTTATCTTCACAATGTTACAGTTATTTTTACTCCAAAGCTATTTCGGAGTTTCATGCAACTTGTGTAAGCTTGATTTAGGAGTGCAGTTCTAGGTCAAAGAAGACTGACAGTATCCAAGCAACAAGTGATTAATTAAATGATACTTTTCAAGTTGTCACATGTAAGAAGGTTGTGTACCTAGCAAAAATAAAGATAGCAGGATGAATACACAACATCTCAAACCAAAATCTATATATATTCACACTCCATCCAAACATTTTTCTGGAAAAACCGTGGAAGCTTAAAGTGTAGCCTGTCAACAAAGCAGCACACTGTCTCCACCATTTATATGTGACGCAGATTATTTACATGAAACCCACATGATGAGATCCCTCTTAAACCTCATTCTACTACACATCTTCCTGGAAAGAAAACATCAGTTATGAATGACTTTGGTCTCACTGGAGCAGCACTCCACTACAGTCCTGGAGAAAATGCTGAAGTTAATGTATATGTACGACTCAATAAACCATAAAGTTGCATCTATGAAACCATGAGAGCAATGGTTGAATCTATTTATTTAATACGGCTGATTCTATTCATTATTTTCTTCCATCGTTTTTTTTTTTTTAACCTGGTATTTTCCAAAGATTTTGACAGCCCAGAATGCCAAGTTTCCTAAACTATTCGGAGCAGGTAAAGGGATTTTCAGGAGAGCCAGGTACAGCCCAGCCTGATATGAAAGAAGAAATTCCAAGAGCGAAAAGGCAAAAGAGTTTCCATTATTATTCAAATTCTGGTGTGAATTGGTGAAATTATCTTTGTGATGTCATCTACTTATCTGTCATATACATCATGACAAACAACTAGCAATGCATCTCTACAGATTTTCTGGATACACAGAGTCGTTATTTAATGTAGGAGAACATATTCTGCCCATCCAAAGAATATTAAACCAAGGTAATGTAAGATTTAATTTATCTTCACTGACTGTATTTTCATTTTAGCTTTTGTCTCACCTGAATTCTGTGAGACAAGAGTCCTCTTAATCTCAGAAATGCCCTTCTACGGGAACTTTCTTATTTCTGGATATTATTTTGTTCCTATCTGAAATGAAAACATTTTTTAGATTTCCAGTGACTGGAAAATTCCACAGATCATTTCTGATGGAAATATCAGAACAGTACATTTCTGTTTCTGCAGCTGTATACTTTCTAAGATTGTAGTAGCATATAAAGATTAAAAATCCTTCAGAAGGTATAAACATTTTTTGCATTGAGTTGACCAAGTCTGTGGACAAACAAGAGAGTGAAATTAACTGATCTCTCAGTCTGCATCTTTTGCATTTTAACCCTTTGAGTTAAATGCTATATGGAGAAAAAGAGGACTTACCAGCATGGACTCTCTCTATGCCATCTTCCAGTTTTTGGTTACAGCAGATGTCTCTTGAAAGTGCATCCACAAAACTGAAACAGTCCTGTTTTGCACAACTGTCCAGTGGCATGTTACCATCTCCACACACATCCTTTACTTCTCATTCAGACACTTTACTGAAGTTGATGACAATGCACAAAATAATTTTGATCCCTCTTGTTTTCTTGGCAAATAATTTACAAATCTAGAACAAATAAATGTGCTTGGTTGAACTGGCATACCAGCATCTTAAGAAACTGAATGCCTAGTCTTCCAAGACAGCATCTGTTTGCAATAAAAAGGTGCAAGGAAAAATCAGTTGGTGTTCATCACATCGTGCAGAATCTAGGAATTAAGGTTCTGAAGTCACACAAACCTGACTCCTGAAGTAATTCTGAGAGGACAAAAGCAAAATAGTGGAAGAAGGAAAGAACATTTTCCTGTGGCACCAACCAGGTGCTCAGTAAATTTTGTGTCCTTTCAGCACCTGCCCAGATACAGGACCATCTAAGGGTCTCTGTGCTAATGCCCAGGAAGAAATCCTTTCACACACATACTTGTACAGCTGAAATCTTCAAACCCATGCAGCTTGCAGAACAATTAAGGAAACTGTTATACTTCTGTCATTTAACTTGACTGCTCCAGTAAGAATTCTTTCCTAGTTTGATGCCAGTTATCTCTGTGACTGAAAAATGATGTTCTCATCTGAAGGAAACAGCACATAACACTTAGACGGTTTTGAGATACAACATGATTTGCTGTGTTTTGAGTGTCTGACTTTCACCCTGTCCCTACAATAAGTAAAACCAGCACTGGTTTTTGGCATGGTACATGAAACAGAGTCCACAGTCATTAAAATGATTATTTCGTTCAGGAAGAATCAGCTCTCTCATAGATAAAATCTTGACCTTCTGAGAGTGACTGTTACTTATACTGTTTATTAGAATGCAATTAAACTGTAAACAGCATTCCAGCAAAAGCTGATATTTTCGCTTTATGTCATGGTGCCAGCTCTCAAATATATAGGCAAATAACTGTAATAGAAAAACAACTTATTTTACTCAGCACAATTATATCCCATTTTTAGTAGTTTAGAAGAGTACTAGGACTGTAAAAATGGTCTGATTCTGCAACAAAATATATGGGTATTTGCAATCATTGGATATTGCAGGTATTCTCTCATTTGAGAGACATAATATGATATCACAAAATTGTATCTACTTAGGCAAAATGTAGGTCCTACTCTTGAACTTTTAACCACCTCCCCACTACCATAAAATTCCCTTAAATTTGTTCTTCTGACACACTCTCTTTTCAAGTGCTGCAGTAAATAATAGCTATTCACTTCAGCTGGCACGTATTTAAAGGACAGGAGAGACTTTCAGGCACCTCTCTACCAATCTTCCACACAAAATCCATTCAGTCTTCTTTTGCTGAGAGCCCTCCTAGCTGACAAGTAATGCATTAACTCCTGCCAACATGACTTGTGCTTTTGCTCCCAAAGAAGGAATCAAAGTGTTACCTCTCCCCATTTCCTGGGAAGAAGGTATTTGTCTCTTTCTCCTATTCTTGTCCTCATACAGTGTTTACCTTGTGGAAAGACAATTTACATCATAAAAAAAATTGTTTTTAAGTTTTGAGGCTAAAGGTATTAAAAGAAGCTCGAGGCATTAAAGGAACCCAGTCACATGAAAGTGCAATAATTGTTAACAATGCTACAGGCAAGTTACTGAACTTGTATTGCTCAAATCATTTAAGATCAGGTTAAAGTAACAGTTTTTAAAGAAGAGCATAGGTGTGCTTTTTCTTGCTACAGAGAAACTAAACACTCTAGATGAATGTAAGATAATGTGTTGGTAGATAACAATCACTGTTTTCCAGGATTCATCAAAAACCATGATTATCATATTTCTACCTATGTAAAATATGGTGTCTCAGTAGATTGCCAAAGCACAAGGTATCCAAATGCTCAAACTGGAAATATGGATACACATCTAGTTTTCTTTTTTAAAAAAAAAGGTTTTCGTATATGTGACTTTAATTAGAAATACACAGAACTTGGAGTAAAGGAGGTGCAAAGTAATCCCTCTTTGGATTTAAGAAAGAAA